>NW_027476704.1:0-154297 GCF_051020955.1 Megalopta genalis | reverse complement strand
GGATTTTGAGGGCTAACTCGTTTGATTAGTCTGCATTTGAAGCTATATCACTTATACCCCAAGTGTTTGAAGCTAAATCATATGTGTCGCATGGGTTGAAGCTGAACCTTCTAACATCGCATTGATTTGAAGCTAAATCTTGTGTATCGCATCGATTTGAAGCTAACCTTCTACATCACCATTGATTTGCAGCTAAATCATGTGTTTCGCATGGATTTGAAGCTAACTCGTTCGTTTCGCCTCATTTGAAACTATATCACTTATATCGCAAGTATTTAAAGCTAAATCATATGTGCCGCATGGTTTTGAAGCTGAGCCTTCTACTTCGCATTCATCTGAAGCTAAATCATTTGTTTCGCATGGATTTGAATCTAAGCCTTGCCCTTCGAATTGATTTGAAGCTAAATCATGTGTTTCGTATGGATTTGAAGCTAAACCTTCTACATCGCATTGATTTGCAGCTAAATCATGTGTTTCGCATGGATTTGAAGCTAAACCTTCTACATTGCATTGATTTGCAGCTGATTCATGTGTTCGCATGGATTTGAAGCTAACTCGTTCGTTTCGCCTGTATTCTAAGCTATATCACTTATATCGCAAATATTTGAAGCTAAATCATGTGTTACACTTGGATATGAAGCTAAACCTTCTACATCGCATTGATTTGAAGCTAAATCATGTGTCTCGCATGGAATTGAAGCTACCTCGTTTGTTCCTACAGCTTTTGAAGCTATATCACTTATATCGCAAGTATTTGAAGCTAAATCATATGTGTCGCATGGATTTGAAGCTGACCTAATACATCGCATTGATTTGAAGCTAAATCTTGTGTATCGCATGGATTTGAAGCTAAACCTTCTACATCGCTTTGATTTGAAGATAAATCATGTGTTTCGCATGGATTTGTAAGCTAACTCGTTCGTTTCGCCTCCATTGAAACTATGTCACTTATATCGCAAGTAATTTAAAGCTAATCATATGTGCCGCATGGATTTGAAGCAGAGCCCTTCTACTTCGCATTCATCTGAAGCTAAATCATTTGTTTCGCATGGATTTGAATCTAAGCCTTGCCCTTCGAATTGATTTGAAGCTAAATCATGTGTTTCGTATGGATTTGAAGCTAAACCTTCTACATCGCATTGATTTGCAGCTAAATCATGTGTTTCGCATGATTTGAAGCTAAACCTTCTACATTGCATTGATTTGCAGCTGATTCATGTGTTTCGCATGGATTGAAGCTAACTCGTTCGTTTCGCCTGTATTCGAAGCTATATCACTTATATCGCAAATATTTGAAGCTAAATCATGTGTTACACTTGGATATGAAGCTAAACCTTCTACATCGCATTGATTTGAAGCTAAATCATGTGTCTCGCATGGAATTGAAGCTACCTCGTTTGTTCCTACAGCTTTTGAAGCTATATCACTTATATCGCAAGTATTTGAAGCTAAATCATATGTGTCGAATGGATTTGAAGCTGAACCTAATACATCGCATTGATTTGAAGCTAAATCATGTTTCTCGCATGGAATTGAAGCTACCTCGTTTGTTCCTACAGCTTTTTGAAGCTATATCACTTATATCGCAAGTATTTGCAGCTAAATCGAATGTGTCGCATGGATTTGAAGCTGAACATACTACATCGCATTGATTTGAAGCTAAATCATGTACATAGCATGGATTTGAAGCTATCTCGTTTATTTCGCATGCAGTTGTATCTAAATAATGTATATCACAAGTATTTGTAGCTAAACCATTTGTTTTGCATGGATTTGAATTTAAGCCTTCTACTTCGCATCATTTGAAGCTAAATCATTTGTTTCGCATGATTTGTATCTAAGGCCTTGTCCTTCGAATTGATTTGAAGCTAAAACATGTGTTTCGTTTGGATTTGAAGCTAAACCTTCTACATCGCATTGATTTGAAGCTAAATCATGTGTCTCGCATGGAATTGAAGCTACCTCGTTTGTTCCTACAGCTTTTGAAGCTATATCACTTATATCGCAAGTATTTGAAGCTAAATCATATGTGTCGCATGGATTTGAAGCTGAACCTACTACATCGCATTGATTGAAGCTAAATCTTGTGTATCGCATGGATTTGAAGCTAAACCTTCCACATCGCATTGATTGAAGCTAAATCATGTGTATCGCATGGATTTGAAGCTAACTCGTTAGTTTCGCATGCAGTTGTAGCTAAATAATCTATATCACAAGTATTTGTAGCTAAACCATTTGTTTCGCATGGATTTGAAGCTACGCCTTCTACTTCGCATTGATTTGAAGCTAAATCATCTGTTTCGCATGGAATTGAAGCCTCCTCGTTTGTTCCTCCAGCTTTTGAAGCTATATCACTTATATCGCAAGTATTTGAAGCTAAATCATATGTGTCGCATGGGTTTGAAGCTGACCTTCTACATCGCATTGATTTGAAGCTAAATCTTGTGTATCGCATGGATTTGAAGCTAAAACCTTCTACATCACATTGATTTGCAGCTAAATCATGTGTTTCGCATGGATTTGAAGCTAACTCGTTCGTTCGCCTCCATTTGAACTATATCACTTATATCGCAAATATTTGAAGCTAAATCATGTGTTACACTTGGATATGAAGCTAAACCTTCTACATCGCATTGATTTGAAGCTAAATCATGTGTTTCGCACGCAGTTGAAGCTAAATCATGTCTTTCACAAGTATTTGAATATGAACCATTTGAATCGCATTGATTTGAACCGAGCCTTCTACTTCGCACTGATTTGCAGCTAAATAATGTGTCCCGCATGGATTTGTAGCTAAACCTTCTACATCGCATTGATTTGCAGCTGAATCATGTGTTTCGCATGGATTTGAAGCTACCTCGTTTGTTCCTACAGCTTTTAGAGCTATATCACTTATATCGCAAGTATTTGAAGCTAAATCATGTGTGTCGCATGGATTTGAAGCTGAACCTACTACATCGCATTCATTTGAAGCTAAATCTTGTGTATCGCATGGATTTGAAGCTAAACTTCTACATCGCTTTGATTTGAAGATAAATCATGTGTTTCGCATGGATTTGAAGCTAACTCGTTCGTTTCGCCTCCATTTGAAACTATGTCACTTATATCGCAAGTATTTAAATTCTAAATCATATGTGCCGCATGGATTTGATGCAGAGCCTTCTACTTCGCATTCATCTGATGCTAATCATTTGTTTCGCATGGATTTGAATCTAAGCCTTGCCCTTCGAATTGATTTGAAGCTAAATCATGTGTTTCGTATGGATTTGAAGCTAAACCTTCTATGCATCGCATTGATTTGCAGCTAAATCATGTGTTTCGCATGGATTTGAAGCTAAACCTTCTACATTGCATTGATTTGCAGCTGATTCATGTGTTTCGCATGGATTTGAAGCTAACTCGTTCGTTTCGCCTGTATTCGAAGCTATATCACTTATATCGCAAATATTTGAAGCTAAATCATGTGTTACACTTGGATATGAAGCTAAACCTTCTACATCGCATTGATTTGAAGCTAAATCATGTGTCTCGGCATGGAATTGAAGCTACCTCGTTTGTTCCTACAGCTTTTGAAGCTATATCACTTATATCGCAAGTATTTGAAGCTAAATCATATGTGTCGAATGGATTTGAAGCTGAACCTAATACATCGCATTGATTTGAAGCTAATCATGTTTCTCGCATGGAATTGAAGCTACCTCGTTTGTTCCTACAGCTTTTGAAGCTATATCACTTATATCGCAAGTATTTGCAGCTAAATCGAATGTGTCGCATGGATTTGAAGCTGAACATACTACATCGCATTGATTTGAAGCTAAATCATGTACATAGCATGGATTTGAAGCTATCTCGTTTATTCGCATGCAGTGTATCTAAATAATGTATATCACAAGTATTTGTAGCTAAAAACCATTTGTTTTGCATGGATTTGAATTTAAGCCTTCTACTTCGCATTCATTTGAAGCTAAATCATTTGTTTCGCATGGATTGAATCTAAGCCTTGTCCTTCGAATTGATTTGAAGCTAAATCATGTGTTTCGTATGGAGTTGAAGCTAAACCTTCTACATCGCATTGATTTGAAGCTAAACCTTCTATATTCTATTGATTTGAAGCAGAACCTTCTACCTCTTATTGATTTCAAGCTAAACCTTCTACATCGCATTGATTTGAAGCTAAATCTTGTGTATCGCATGGATTTGAAGCTAAACCTTCTACATCGCATTGATTTGAAGCTAAATTTTGTGTATCGCATGGATTTGAAACAAAACCTTCTACATCGCATTGATTTGCAGATAAATCATGTGTTTCGCATGGATTTGAAGCTAACTCGTTCGTTTCGCCTGCAGTTGAATCTACATCACTTATATCGCTAATTATTTGTAGCTAAATCATGTGTATCGCGTGGATTTTGAAGCTAACTCGTTTGATTAGTCTTCAATTGAAGCTATATCATTTATGCCCCCAGTGTTTGAAGCTATATCATTTGTTTCGCATGGATTTGAAGCTAAACCTCCTTCAATCGCATTGATTTGCAGCTAAATCTGTGTTTCGCATGCAGTTGAAGCTAAATCATGTCTTTCACAAGTATTTGAAGATGAACCATTTGAGTCGCATTGATTTGAACCCAAGCCTTCTACTTCGCACCTATTTGCAGCTAAATAATGTGTATCGCATGGATTGAAGCTAAACCTTCTACATCGCATTGATTTGAAGCTAAATTATTTGTTTCGCATGGATTTGAATATAAGCCTTGTCCTTCGAATTGATTTAAAGCTAAATCATGTGTTTCGTATGGATTTGAAGCTAAACCTTCTACATCGCATTGATTTGAAGCTAAATAATGTGTTTCGCATGGATTTGAAGCTAACTCGTTCGTTGCGCACGCAGTTAAATCTAAATAACGTATATCACAAGTATTTGAAGCTAACCATTTGATTCGCATGGATTTGAAGCTAAAACTTCTACATCGCATTGATTTGCAGCTGAATCATGTCCTTCGCATAGATTTGAAGCTAACCTCGTTCGTTTCGCCTGTATTTGAAGCTATATCACTTATATCGCCAGTATTCGAAGCTAAATCATGTGTATCGCATGGATTTGTTGCTAAACCTTCTACATCGCATTGATTTGAAGCTAAATCATTTGTTTCGCATGCAGTTGAAGCTAAATCATGTCTTTCACAAGTATTTCAAGATGAACCATTTGAATCGCATTGATTTGAACCCGAGCCTTCTACTTCGCACTGATTTGCAGCTAAATAATGTGTTTCGCATGGATTTGAAGCTAATCCTTCTACATCGCATTGATTTGCAGCTGAATCATGTGTTTCGCATAGATTTGAAGCTAACTCGTTCGTTTTGCTTGCAGTTGAATCTACATCACTTTATATCGCAAGTGTTTGAAGCTGAATCATGTGTATCGCGTGGAATTGAAGCTACCTCGTTTGTTCCTACAGCTTTTAAAGCTATATCACTTATATCGCAAGTATTTGAAGCTAAATCATATGTGTCGCATGGATTTGAAGCTGAACCTACTTCATCGCATTGACTTGAAGCTAAATCTTGTGTATGGCATGGATTTGAAGCTAAACCTTCTACATCGCATTGATTTGAAGCTAAATCATGTGTAATCGCATGGATTTGAAGTTAACTCGTTTGTTTCGCATGCAGTTGTATCTAAATAATGTATATCACAAGTATTTGTAGTTAAACCATTTGTTTTGCATGGATTTGAAGCCAAGCCTTCTACTTCTCATTCATTTGAAGCTAAATCATTTGTTTCGCATGGATTTGAATCTAAGCCTTGTCCTTCGAATTGATTTGAATCTAAAATCACGTGTGTCGTATGGATTTGAAGCTAAACCTTCTACATCACATTTATTTGAAGCTAAACCTTCTATATTGTATTGATTTGAAGCTAAACCATCTACCTCTTATTGATTTGAAGCAAACCTTCTACATCGCATTGGATTGAAGATAAATCGTGTGTTTCCCATGGATTTGAAGCTAACTCGTTCGTTTCGCATGCAGTTGTAGCTAAATAATCTATATCACAAGTATTTGTAGCTAAACCATTTGTTTCACATGGATTTGAAGCTACGCCTTCTACTTCGCATTGATTGAAGCTAAATCATTTGTTTCGCATGGAATTGAAGCCACCTCGTTTGTTCCTCCAACTTTTGAAGCTATATCACTTATATCGCAACTATTTGAAGCTAAATCATGTGTATCGCATGGATTTGAAGCTAAACCTACTACATCGCATTGATTTGAAGCTAAATCATTTGTTTCGCATGGATTTGAAGCTAAAACATGTGTTTCGCATGCAGGTGAAGCTAAATCATGTCTTTCACAAGTATTTGAAGATGTACCATTTGAATTGCATTGATTTGAACCCGAGCCTTCTACTTCGCACTGATTTGCAGCTAAATAATGTGTTTCGCATGGATTTGAAGCTAATCCTTCTACATCGCATTGATTTGCAGCTGAATCATGTGTTTCGCATGCATTTGAAGCTAACTCGTTCGTTTTGCTTGCAGTTGAATCTACATCACTTATATCGCAAGTGTTGAAGCTGAATCATGTGTATCGCATGGATTTGTTGCTAAACCTTCTACATCGCATTGATTTGAAGCTAAATCATTTGTTTCGCATGCAGTTGAGCTAAATCATGTCTTTCACAAGTATTTCAAGATGAACCATTTGAATCGCATTGATTTGAACCCGAGCCTTCTTCTTCGCACTGATTTGCAGCTAAATAATGTGTTTCGCATGGATTTGAAGCTATTCCTTCTACATCGCATTGATTGCAGCTGAATCATGTGTTTCGCATGGATTTGAAGCTAACTCGTTTCGTTTGCTTGCAGTTGAATCTACATCATTTATATCGCAAGTGTTTGAAGCTGAATCATGTGTATCGCGTGGAATTGTAAGCTACCTCGTTTGTTCCTACAGCTTTTAAAGCTATATCACTTATATCGCAAGTATTTGAAGCTAAATCATATGTGTCGCATGGATTTGAAGCTGAACCTACTTCATCGCATTGACTTGAAGCTAAATCTTGTGTATGGCATGGATTTGAAGCTAACCTTCTACATCGCATTGATTTGAAGCTAATCATGTGTATCGCATGGATTTGAAGTTACTCGTTTTGTTTCGCATGCAGTTGTATCTAAATATGTATATCACAAGTATTTGTAGTTAAACCATTTGTTTTGCATGGATTGAAGCCAAGCCTTCTACATCACATTATTTGAAGCTAAACCTTCTATATTGTATTGATTTGAAGCTAAACCATCTACCTCTTATTGATTTGAAGCAAACCTTCTACATCGCATTGACTTGAAGATAAATCGTGTGTTTCCCATGATTTGAAGCTAACTCGTTCGTTTCGCATGCAGTTGTAGCTAAATAATCTATATCACAAGTATTTGTAGCTAAACCATTTGTTTCACATGGATTTGAAGCTACGCCTTCTACTTCGCATTGATTTGAAAGCTAAATCATTTGTTTCGCATGGAATTGAAGCCACCTCGTTTGTTCCTCCAACTTTGAAGCTAATATCACTTATATCGCAACTATTTGAAGCTAAATCATGTGTAACGCATGGATTTGGAGCTAAACCTACTACATCGCATTGATTTGAAGCTAATCATGGGTATCGCATGGATTTGAAGCTAAACCTACTACATCGCATTGATTTGAAGCTAAATCATTTGTTTCGCATGATTTGAAGCTAAAACATGTGTTCGCATGCAGTTGAAGCTAAATCATGTCTTTCACAAGTATTTGAAGATGAACCATTTGATTTGCATTGATTTGAACCCGAGCCTTCTACTTCGCACTGATTTGCAGCTAAATAAGTGTTTCGCATGGATTTGAAGCTAATCCTTCTACATCGCATTGACTTGAAGCTGAATCATGTGTTTCGCATGGATTTGAAGCTACGCCTTCCACTTCGCATTGATTTGAAGCTAAACTCATTTGTTCGCATGGAATTGAAGCTACCTCGTTTGTTCCTCCTGCTTTTGAGCAATATCACTTATATCGCATGGATTTGAAGCTAAACCTCTACATCACATTGATTTGCAGCCTAAATCATATGTTTCGCATGGATTTGAAGCTAACTCGTTCGTTTCGCCTGGCAGTTGAACCTACATCCACTTATATCGCAAGTATTTAAAGCTAAATCATATGTGCCGCATGGTTTTGAAGCTGAGCCTTCTACTTCGCATTCATCTGAAGCTAAATCATTTGTTTCGCATGATTTGAATCTAAGCCTTGCCCTTCGAATTGATTTGAAGCTAAATCATGTGTTTCGTATGGATTTGAAGCTAAACCTTCTACATCGCATTGATTTGCAGCTAAATCATGTGTTTCGCATGGATTTGAAGCTAAACCTTCTACATTGCATTGATTTGCAGCTGATTCATGTGTTTCGCATGGATTCTGAAGCTAACTCGTTCGTTTCGCCTGTATTCTAAGCTATATCACTTATATCGCAATTATTTGAAGCTAAATCATGTGTTACACTTGGATATGAAGCTAAACCTTCTACATCGCATTGATTTGAAGCTAAATCATGTGTCTCGCATGGAATTGAAGCTACCTCGTTTGTTCCTACAGCTTTTGAAGCTATATCACTTATATCGCAAGTATTTGAAGCTAAATCATATGTGTCGCATGGATTTGAAGCTGAACCTAATACATCGCATTGATTTGAAGCTAAATCTTGTGTATCGCATGGATTTGAAGCTAACCTTCTACATCGCATTTATTTGAAGCTAAACCTTCTATATTCCATTGATTTGAAGCTAACCATCTACCTGTTATAGATTTTAAGCAAACCTTCTACATCGCATTGATTTGAAGATAAATCGTGTGTTTCGCATGGATTTGAAGCTAAACCTTCTACATTGCATTGATTTGCAGCTGATTCATGTGTTTCGCATGGATTTGAAGCTAACTCGTTCGTTTCGCCTGTATTCGAAGCTATATCACTTATATCGCAAATATTTGAAGCTAAATCATGTGTTACACTTGGATATGAAGCTAAACCTTCTACAACGCATTGATTTGAAGCTAAATCATGTGTCTCGCATGGAATTGAAGCTACCTCGTTTGTTCCTACAGCTTTTGAAGCTATATCACTTATATCGCAAGTATTTGAAGCTAAATCATATGTGTCGCATGGATTTGAAGCTGAACCTAATACATCGCATTGATTTGAAGCTAAATCTTGTGTATCGCATGGATTTGAAGCTAAACCTTCTACATCGCATTTATTTGAAGCTAAACCTTCTATATTCCATTGATTTGAAGCTAAACCATCTACCTGTTATAGATTTTAAGCAAACCTTCTACATCGCATTGATTTGAAGATAAATCGTGTGTTTCGCATGGATTTGAAGCTAAACCTTCTACATTGCATTGATTTGCAGCTGATTCATGTGTTTCGCATGGATTTGAAGCTAACTCGTTCGTTTCGCCTGTATTCGAAGCTATATCACTTATATCGCAAATATTTGAAGCTAAATCATGTGTTACACTTGGATATGAAGCTAAACCTTCTACAACGCATTGATTTGAAGCTAAATCATGTGTCTCGCATGGAATTGAAGCTACCTCGTTTGTTCCTACAGCTTTTGAAGCTATATCACTTATATCGCAAGTATTTGAAGCTAAATCATATGTGTCGCATGGATTTGAAGCTGAACCTAATACATCGCATTGATTTGAAGCTAAATCTTGTGTATCGCATGGATTTGAAGCTAAACCTTCTACATCGCATTTATTTGAAGCTAAACCTTCTATATTCCATTGATTTGAAGCTAAACCATCTACCTCTTATAGATTTCAAGCAAACCTTCTACATCGCATTGATTTGAAAATAAATCGTGTGTTTCGCATGGATTTGAAGCTAACTCGTTAGTTTCGCATGCAGTTGTAGCTAAATAATGTATATCCCAAGTATTTGTAGCTAAACCATTTCTTTCGCATGGATTTGAAACTAAACCTTCTACATCGCATTGATTTGCAGATAAATCATGTGTTTCGCATGGATTTGAAGCTAACTCGTTCGTTTCGCCTGCAGTTGAATCTACATCACTTATATCGCTAATATTTGTAGCTAAATCATGTGTATCGCGTGGATTTTGAAGCTAACTCGTTTGATTAGTCTTCAATTGAAGCTATATCATTTATGCCCCAAGTGTTTGAAGCTATATCATTTGTTTCGCATGGATTTGAAGCTAAACCCCCTTCATCGCATTGATTTGCAGCTAAATCATGTGTTTCGCATGCAGTTGAAGCTAAATCATGTCTTTCACAAGTATTTGAAGATGAACCATTTGAGTCGCATTGATTTGAACCCAAGCCTTCTACTTCGCACCTATTTGCAGCTAAATAATGTGTATCGCATGGATTTGAAGCTAAACCTTCTACATCGCATTGATTTGAAGCTAAATTATTTGTTTCGCATGGATTTGAATATAAGCCTTGTCCTTCGAATTGATTTAAAGCTAAATCATGTGTTTCGTATGGATTTGAAGCTAAACCTTCTACATCGCATTGATTTGAAGCTAAATAATGTGTTTCGCATGGATTTGAAGCTAACTCGTTCGTTGCGCACGCAGTTAAATCTAAATAACGTATATCACAAGTATTTGAAGCTAAACCATTTGATTCGCATGGATTTGAAGCTAAAACTTCTACATCGCATTGATTTGCAGCTGAATCATGACCTTCGCATAGATTTGAAGCTAACTCGTTCGTTTCGCCTGTATTTGAAGCTATATCACTTATATCGCAAGTATTCGAAGCTAAATCATGTGTATCGCATGGATTTGTTGCTAAACCTTCTACATCGCATTGATTTGAAGCTAAATCATTTGTTTCGCATGCAGTTGAAGCTAAATCATGTCTTTCACAAGTATTTCAAGATGAACCATTTGAATCGCATTGATTTGAACCCGAGCCTTCTACTTCGCACTGATTTGCAGCTAAATAATGTGTTTCGCATGGATTTGAAGCTAATCCTTCTACATCGCATTGATTTGCAGCTGAATCATGTGTTTCGCATAGATTTGAAGCTAACTCGTTCGTTTTGCTTGCAGTTGAATTTACATCACTTATATCGCAAGTGTTTGAAGCTGAATCATGTGTATCGCGTGGAATTGAAGCTACCTCGTTTGTTCCTACAGCTTTTAAAGCTATATCACTTATATCGCAAGTATTTGAAGCTAAATCATATGTGTCGCATGGATTTGAAGCTGAACCTACTTCATCGCATTGACTTGAAGCTAAATCTTGTGTATGGCATGGATTTGAAGCTAAACCTTCTACATCGCATTGATTTGAAGTTAAATCATGTGTATCGCATGGATTTGAAGTTAACTCGTTTGTTTCGCATGCAGTTGTATCTAAATAATGCATATCACAAGTATTTGTAGTTAAACCATTTGTTTTGCGTGGATTTGAAGCCAAGCCTTCTACTTCGCATTCATTTGAAGCTAAATCATTTGTTTCGCATGGATTTGAATCTAAGCCTTGTCCTTCGAATTGATTTGAATCTAAATCACGTGTGTCGTATGGATTTGAAGCTAAACCTTCTACATCACATTTATTTGAAGCTAAACCTTCTATATTGTATTGATTTGAAGCTAAACCATCTACCTCTTATTGATTTGAAGCAAACCTTCTACATCGCATTGATTTGAAGATAAATCGTGTGTTTCCCATGGATTTGAAGCTAACTCGTTCGTTTCGCATGCAGTTGTAGCTAAATAATCTATATCACAAGTATTTGTAGCTAAACCATTTGTTTCACATGGATTTGAAGCTACGCCTTCTACTTCGCATTGATTTGAAGCTAAATCATTTGTTTCGCATGGAATTGAAGCCACCTCGTTTGTTCCTCCAACTTTTGAAGCTATATCACTTATATCGCAACTATTTGAAGCTAAATCATGTGTATCGCATGGATTTGAAGATAAACCTTCTACATCGCATTGATTTGCAGCTGAATCATGTGTTTCGCATGGATTTGAAGCTAACTCGTTCGTTTCGCCTGTATTTGATGCTATATCACTTATATCGCAAGTATTTGAAGCTAAATCATGTGTTACGCTTGGATTTGAAGCTAAACCTTCTACATCGCATTGATTTGAAGCTAAATCATGTTTCTCGCATGGACTTGAAGCTACCTTGTTTGTTCCTTCAGTTTTTGAAGCTATATCACTAATATCGCAAGTATTTGAAGCTAAATCATATGTGCCGCAAGGATTTGAATCTGAACCTACTACATCGCATTGATTTGAAGCTAAATCTTGTGTATCGCATGGATTTGAAGCTAAACCTTCTACATCGCATTGATTTGAAGCTAAATCATTTGTTTCGCATGGAATTGATGCCACCTCGTTTGTTCCTCCAGCTTTTGAAGCTATATCACTTATATCGGATGTATTTGAAGATAAATCATATGTGTCTAATGGATTTGAAGCTGAACCTAATACATCGCATTGATTTGAAACTAAATCTTGTGTATCGCATGGATTTGAAGCTAAACCTACTACATCGCATTGATTTGAAGCTAAATCATGTATATAGCATGGATTTGAAGGTATCTCGTTTGTTTCGCATGCAGTTGTATCTAATTAATGTATATCACAAGTATTTGTAGCAAAACCATTTGTTTTGCATGGATTTGAAGCTAAGCCTTCTACTTCGCATTCATTTGAAGCTAAATCATTTCTTTCGCATGGATTTGAATCTAAGTCTTGTCCTTCGAATTGATTTGAAGCTAAATCATGTGTTTCGTATGGATTTGAAGCTAAACCTTCTACATCGCATTGATTTGAAGCTAAACCTTCTATATTCTATTGATTTGAAGCTGAAGCTTCTACCTCTAATTGATTTGAAGCTAAACCTTCTACATCGCATTGATTTGAAGCTAAATCATGTGTATCGCATGGATTTGAAGTTAACTCGTTTGTTTCGCATGCAGTTGTAGCTAAATAAGGTATATCACAAGTATTTGTAGTTAAACCATTTGTTTTGCATGGATTTGAAGCCAAGCCTTCTACTTCGCATTCATTTGAAGCTAAATCATTTGTTTCGCATGGATTTGAATCTAAGCCTTGTCCTTCGAATTGATTTGAATCTAAATCATGTGTGTCGTATGGATTTGAAGCTAAACCTTCTACATCGCATTTATTTGAAGCTAAACCTTCTATATTCTATTGATTTGAAGCTAAACCATCTACCTCTTATTGATTTGAAGCTAAACCTTCTACATCGCATTGATTTGAAGACAAATCGTGTGTTTCGCATGGATTTGAAGCTAACTCGTTAGTTTCGCATGCAGTTGTAGCTAAATAATGTATATCACAACTATTTGTAGCTAAACCATTTGTTTCGCATGGATTTGAAGCTACGCCTTCTACTTCGCATTGATTTGAAGCTAAATCATTAGTTTCGCATGGAATTGAAGCTGAACCTTCTACATCGCATTGATTTGAAGCTAAATCTTGTGTATCGCATGGATTTGAAGCTAAACCTTCTACATCACATTGATTTGCAGTTGAATCATGTGTTACGCTTGGATTTGAAGATCACTCGTTTGTTTCGCCTGCATTTGAAGCTATATCACTTATATCGCAAGTATAAGAAGCTAAATAATTTGTGTTGCATGGATTTGATGCTAAGCCTTCTACTTCGCATTGATTGAAGTTAAATCATGTGTTTCCCTTGGGTGTGAAGCTAAATCGTTTGTTTCGCATGCAGTTGAAGGTAAATCATGTATATCACAAGTATTTGTAGCTGAACCATTTGTTTCGTATGTATTTGAACCTAAATCTTCTACTTTGCATTGATTTGAAGTTAAATCATGTGTTACGCTTGGATTTGAAGATCACTCGTTTGTTTCGCCTGCAGTTGAAGCTATATCACTTATATCGCAAGTATAAGAAGCTAAATAATTTGTGTTGCATGAATTTGATGCTAAGCCTTCTACTTCGCATTGATTTGAAGTTAAGTCATGTGTTACGCTTGGATTTAAAGCTCACTCGTGTGTTTCGCCTGCATTTGAAGCTATATCACTTGTATCACACGTATATGAAGCTAAATAATTTCTGTCGCATGGATTTGATGCTAAGGCTTCTATTTCACATTGATTTCTAGCTAAATCATGTGTTTCGCTTGGATTTGAAGCTAACTCGTTTGTTTCGCATGCAGTTGAAGCTAAATCATGTATACCACAAGTATTTGAAGCTAAACCATGTGTTTCGCATGGATTTGAAGGTACATCTTCTACTTCCCATTGATTTGAAGTTAAATCATGTGTTACGCTTGGATTTGAAGCTAACTCGTTTGTTTCGCATGCAGTTGAAGGTAAATCATGTATATCACAAGTATTTGAAGCTGAACCATTTGTTTCGCATGTCTTTGAACCTAAATCTTCTACTTCGCATTGATTTGAAGTTATATCATGTGTTTCGCTTGGATTTAAAGCTCACTCGTTTGTTTCGCCTGCATTTGAAGCTATATCACTTATATCGCAACTATAAGAAGCTAAATGACTTGTGTTGCATGAATTTGATGCTAAGCCTTCTACTTCCCATTGATTCGAAGTTAAATCATGTGTTACGCTTGGATTTAAAGCTCACTCGTGTGTTTCGCCTGCATTTGAAGCTATATCACATGTATCACATGTATATGAAGCTAAATAGTTTGCGTCGCATGGATTTGATGCTAAGCCTTCTATTTCGCATTGATTTGAAGCTAAATCATGTGTTTCGCTTGGATTTGAAGCTAACTCGTTTGTTTCGCATGCAGTTGAAGGTAAATCATGTATATCGCTAATATTTGTAGCTAAATCATGTGTATCGCGTGGATTTTGAAGCTAACTCGTTTGATTAGTCTTCAATTGAAGCTATATCATTTATGCCCCAAGTGTTTGAAGCTATATCACTTGTTTCGCATGGATTTGAAGCTAAACCCCCTTCATCGCATTGATTTGCAGCTAAATCATGTGTTTCGCATGCAGTTGAAGCTAAATCATGTCTATCACAAGTATTTGAAGATGAACCATTTGAGTCGCATTGATTTGAACCCAAGCCTTCTACTTCGCACCTATTTGCAGCTAAATAATGTGTATCGCATGGATTTGAAGCTAAACCTTCTACATCGCATTGATTTGCAGCTAAATTATTTGTTTCGCATGGATTTGAATATAAGCCTTGTCCTTCGAATTGATTTAAAGCTAAATCATGTGTTTCGTATGGATTTGAAGCTAAACCTTCTACATCGCATTGATTTGAAGCTAAATAATGTGTTTCGCATGGATTTGAAGCTAACTCGTTCGTTGCGCACGCAGTTAAATCTAAATAACGTATATCACAAGTATTTGAAGCTAAACCATTTGATTCGCATGGATTTGAAGCTAAAACTTCTACATCGCATTGATTTGCAGCTGAATCATGTCCTTCGCATAGATTTGAAGCTAACTCGTTCGTTTCGCCTGTATTTGAAGCTATATCACTTATATCGCAAGTATTCGAAGCTAAATCATGTGTATCGCATGGATTTGTTGCTAAACCTTCTACATCGCATTGATTTGAAGCTAAATCATTTGTTTCGCATGCAGTTGAAGCTAAATCATGTCTTTCACAAGTATTTCAAGATGAACCATTTGAATCGCATTGATTTGAACCCGAGCCTTCTACTTCGCACTGATTTGCAGCTAAATAATGTGTTTCGCATGGATTTGAAGCTAATCCTTCTACATCGCATTGATTTGCAGCTGAATCATGTGTTTCGCATAGATTTGAAGCTAACTCGTTCGTTTTGCTTGCAGTTGAATCTACATCACTTATATCGCAAGTGTTTGAAGCTGAATCATGTGTATCGCGTGGAATTGAAGCTACCTCGTTTGTTCCTACAGCTTTTAAAGCTATATCACTTATATCGCAAGTATTTGAAGCTAAATCATATGTGTCGCATGGATTTGAAGCTGAACCTACTTCATCGCATTGACTTGAAGCTAAATCTTGTGTATGGCATGGATTTGAAGCTAAACCTTCTACATCGCATTGATTTGAAGTTAAATCATGTGTATCGCATGGATTTGAAGTTAACTCGTTTGTTTCGCATGCAGTTGTATCTAAATAATGCATATCACAAGTATTTGTAGTTAAACCATTTGTTTTGCGTGGATTTGAAGCCAAGCCTTCTACTTCGCATTCATTTGAAGCTAAATCATTTGTTTCGCATGGATTTGAATCTAAGCCTTGTCCTTCGAATTGATTTGAATCTAAATCACGTGTGTCGTATGGATTTGAAGCTAAACCTTCTACATCACATTTATTTGAAGCTAAACCTTCTATATTGTATTGATTTGAAGCTAAACCATCTACCTCTTATTGATTTGAAGCAAACCTTCTACATCGCATTGATTTGAAGATAAATCGTGTGTTTCCCATGGATTTGAAGCTAACTCGTTCGTTTCGCATGCAGTTGTAGCTAAATAATCTATATCACAAGTATTTGTAGCTAAACCATTTGTTTCACATGGATTTGAAGCTACGCCTTCTACTTCGCATTGATTTGAAGCTAAATCATTTGTTTCGCATGGAATTGAAGCCACCTCGTTTGTTCCTCCAACTTTTGAAGCTATATCACTTATATCGCAACTATTTGAAGCTAAATCATGTGTATCGCATGGATTTGAAGATAAACCTTCTACATCGCATTGATTTGCAGCTGAATCATGTGTTTCGCATGGATTTGAAGCTAACTCGTTCGTTTCGCCTGTATTTGATGCTATATCACTTATATCGCAAGTATTTGAAGCTAAATCATGTGTTACGCTTGGATTTGAAGCTAAACCTTCTACATCGCATTGATTTGAAGCTAAATCATGTTTCTCGCATGGACTTGAAGCTACCTTGTTTGTTCCTTCAGTTTTTGAAGCTATATCACTAATATCGCAAGTATTTGAAGCTAAATCATATGTGCCGCAAGGATTTGAATCTGAACCTACTACATCGCATTGATTTGAAGCTAAATCTTGTGTATCGCATGGATTTGAAGCTAAACCTTCTACATCGCATTGATTTGAAGCTAAATCATTTGTTTCGCATGGAATTGATGCCACCTCGTTTGTTCCTCCAGCTTTTGAAGCTATATCACTTATATCGGAAGTATTTGAAGATAAATCATATGTGTCTAATGGATTTGAAGCTGAACCTAATACATCGCATTGATTTGAAACTAAATCTTGTGTATCGCATGGATTTGAAGCTAAACCTACTACATCGCATTGATTTGAAGCTAAATCATGTATATAGCATGGATTTGAAGGTATCTCGTTTGTTTCGCATGCAGTTGTATCTAATTAATGTATATCACAAGTATTTGTAGCAAAACCATTTGTTTTGCATGGATTTGAAGCTAAGCCTTCTACTTCGCATTCATTTGAAGCTAAATCATTTCTTTCGCATGGATTTGAATCTAAGTCTTGTCCTTCGAATTGATTTGAAGCTAAATCATGTGTTTCGTATGGATTTGAAGCTAAACCTTCTACATCGCATTGATTTGAAGCTAAACCTTCTATATTCTATTGATTTGAAGCTGAAGCTTCTACCTCTAATTGATTTGAAGCTAAACCTTCTACATCGCATTGATTTGAAGCTAAATCATGTGTATCGCATGGATTTGAAGTTAACTCGTTTGTTTCGCATGCAGTTGTAGCTAAATAAGGTATATCACAAGTATTTGTAGTTAAACCATTTGTTTTGCATGGATTTGAAGCCAAGCCTTCTACTTCGCATTCATTTGAAGCTAAATCATTTGTTTCGCATGGATTTGAATCTAAGCCTTGTCCTTCGAATTGATTTGAATCTAAATCATGTGTGTCGTATGGATTTGAAGCTAAACCTTCTACATCGCATTTATTTGAAGCTAAACCTTCTATATTCTATTGATTTGAAGCTAAACCATCTACCTCTTATTGATTTGAAGCTAAACCTTCTACATCGCATTGATTTGAAGACAAATCGTGTGTTTCGCATGGATTTGAAGCTAACTCGTTAGTTTCGCATGCAGTTGTAGCTAAATAATGTATATCACAACTATTTGTAGCTAAACCATTTGTTTCGCATGGATTTGAAGCTACGCCTTCTACTTCGCATTGATTTGAAGCTAAATCATTAGTTTCGCATGGAATTGAAGCTGAACCTTCTACATCGCATTGATTTGAAGCTAAATCTTGTGTATCGCATGGATTTGAAGCTAAACCTTCTACATCACATTGATTTGCAGTTGAATCATGTGTTACGCTTGGATTTGAAGATCACTCGTTTGTTTCGCCTGCATTTGAAGCTATATCACTTATATCGCAAGTATAAGAAGCTAAATAATTTGTGTTGCATGGATTTGATGCTAAGCCTTCTACTTCGCATTGATTGAAGTTAAATCATGTGTTTCCCTTGGGTGTGAAGCTAAATAGTTTGTTTCGCATGCAGTTGAAGGTAAATCATGTATATCACAAGTATTTGTAGCTGAACCATTTGTTTCGTATGTATTTGAACCTAAATCTTCTACTTTGCATTGATTTGAAGTTAAATCATGTGTTACGCTTGGATTTGAAGATCACTCGTTTGTTTCGCCTGCAGTTGAAGCTATATCACTTATATCGCAAGTATAAGAAGCTAAATAATTTGTGTTGCATGAATTTGATGCTAAGCCTTCTACTTCGCATTGATTTGAAGTTAAGTCATGTGTTACGCTTGGATTTAAAGCTCACTCGTGTGTTTCGCCTGCATTTGAAGCTATATCACTTGTATCACACGTATATGAAGCTAAATAATTTCTGTCGCATGGATTTGATGCTAAGGCTTCTATTTCACATTGATTTCTAGCTAAATTATGTGTTTCGCTTGAATTTGAAGCTAACTCGTTTGTTTCGCATGCAGTTGAAGCTAAATCATGTATACCACAAGTATTTGAAGCTAAACCATGTGTTTCGCATGGATTTGAAGGTACATCTTCTACTTCCCATTGATTTGAAGTTAAATCATGTGTTACGCTTGGATTTGAAGCTAACTCGTTTGTTTCGCATGCAGTTGAAGGTAAATCATGTATATCACAAGTATTTGAAGCTGAACCATTTGTTTCGCATGTCTTTGAACCTAAATCTTCTACTTCGCATTGATTTGAAGTTATATCATGTGTTTCGCTTGGATTTAAAGCTCACTCGTTTGTTTCGCCTGCATTTGAAGCTATATCACTTATATCGCAACTATAAGAAGCTAAATGACTTGTGTTGCATGAATTTGATGCTAAGCCTTCTACTTCCCATTGATTCGAAGTTAAATCATGTGTTACGCTTGGATTTAAAGCTCACTCGTGTGTTTCGCCTGCATTTGAAGCTATATCACATGTATCACATGTATATGAAGCTAAATAGTTTGCGTCGCATGGATTTGATGCTAAGCCTTCTATTTCGCATTGATTTGAAGCTAAATCATGTGTTTCGCTTGGATTTGAAGCTAACTCGTTTGTTTCGCATGCAGTTGAAGGTAAATCATGTATATCGCAAGTATTTGAAGCTGAACCATTTGTTTCGCATGGATTTGGAGGTACATCTTCTACTTCCCATTGATTTGAAGTTAAATCATGTGTTGCGCTTGGATTTGAAGATCACTCGTTTGTTTCGGCTGCATTTGAAGCTACATCACTTATATCGCAAGTATATGAAGCTAAATAATTTGTGTCGTATGGATTTGATGCTAAGCCTTCTATTTCGCATTGATTTGAAGCTAAATCATGTGTTTCGCTTGGATTTGAAGCTAACTCGTTTGTTTCGCATGCAGTTGAAGGTAAATCATGTATATCACAAGTATTTGAAGCTGAACCATTTGTTTCGCATGGATTTGGAGGAACATCTTCTACTTCCCATTGATTTGAATTTAAATCATGTGTTACGCTTGGATTTGAGGATCACTGGTTTGTTTCGCCTGCATTTGAAGCTATATCACTTATATCGCAAGTATAAGAAGCTAAATAATTTGTGTTGCATGGATTTGATGCTAAGCCTTCTACTTCGCATTGATTTGAAGTTAAATCATGTGTTTCCCTTGGGTGTGAAGCTAAATCGTTTGTTTCGCATGCATCTGAAGTAAAATTATGTATATTACAAGTATTTGAAGCTAAACCATTTGTTTCCCATGGATTTGAAGATAAACCTCACACTTCGCATTGATTTGAAGCTAACTCGTTTCTTTCGCATGCAGTTGAAGCTAAATCAACTATATCACAAGTACTTGAAGCAGAATCATTTGATTCGCATGGATTTGAAGCTAAGCCTTCTACTTCGCATTGATTTGAAACTAAATCATGTGTTTCACTTGGATATGAAGCTAACTCGTTTGTTTCGCATGCAGTTGAATATAAATTATGTATATCACAAGTATTTGAAGCTAAACCATTAGTTTCCCATTGATTTGGAGCTAAGCCTTCTACTTCGCATTGATTTGAAGTTAAATCATGTGTTTCCCTTGGGTGTGAAGCTAAGTCGTTTGTGTCGCATGCAGCTGAAGCAAAATCATGTATATCACCAGTATTTGATGCTAAACCATTTGTTTCGCATGGATTTGAAGCTAAGCCTTCTACTTCGCATTGATTTGAAGTTAAATCATGTGTTACGCTTGGATTTGAAGATCACTCGTTTGTTTCGCCTGCATTTGAAGCTATATCACTTATATCGCAAGTATAAGAAGCTAAATAATTTGTGTTGCATGGATTTGATGCTAAGCCTTCTACTTCGCACTGATTGAAGTTAAATCATGTGTTTCCCTTGGGTGTGAAGCTAAATCGTTTGTTTCGCATGCAGTTGAAGGTAAATCATGTATATCACAAGTAGTTGTAGCTGAACCATTTGTTTCGCATGTATTTGAACCTAAATCTTCTACTTCGTATTGATTTGAAGTTAAATCATGTGTTAGGCTTGGATTTGAAGATCACTCGTTTGTTTCGCCTGCATTTGAAGCTATATCACTTTTATCGCAAGTATAAGAAGCTAAATAATTTGTGTTGCATGAATTTGATGCTAAGCCTTCTATTTCGCATTGATTTGAAGCTAAATCATGTTTTTCTCTTGGATTTGAAGCTAACTCGTTTGTTTCGCATCCGGTTGAAGCTAAATCATGTATATCACAAGTATATGGAGCTAAACCATTTGTTTCGCATGGATTTGAAGATAATCCTTCTACTTGGCATTGATTTGAAGCTAACTCGATTGTTTCGCCCGTATTTGAAGCTGTTTCATTTATACCACAAGTATTTGAAGCTAAATCATTCGTTTTGCATGGCTTTGAAGCTAACTCGTTTGTATCGGATGCAGTTGAATCTATATCATGTACATCACAAGTATTTGAAGCTAAACCATTTGATTCGCATGGATTTAAAGCTAAATCGTTTGTTTGGCATGCAGTTGTAGCTAAATCATGTATATCAGAAGTATTTGAAGCTAAACCATTTGATTCGCATGGATTTGAAGCTGACTCGCTTGTTTCGCATCCAGTTGAAGCTAAATCATTTATGTCGCAAGTATTTGATGGTATATCATTTGTTTCTTATGGATTTGAAGCTAAACCTTCTACTTCGCATTGATTTGAAGCTAAATCATGGTGATTCGCATGCATTTGGAGCGAAACCCTCTATTCCGCATTGATTTGAAGCTAAATCATTTGTTTCGCATGGATTTGAATCTAAGCCTTGTCCTTCGAATTGATTTGAAGGTAAATCATGTGTTTCGTATGGATTTGCAGCTAAACTTTCTACATCGCATTGATTTGAAGCTAAACCTTCTACATTCTATTGATTTGAAGCTAAACCTTCTACCTCTTATTGTTTTGAAGCTAAACCTTCTACACCGCATTGATTTGAAGATACATCGTGTGTTTCGCTTGGATTTGAAGCTAACTCGTTAGTTTCGCATGCAGTTGTAGCTAAATAATGTATATCACAAGTATTTGTAGCTAAACCATTTGCTTCGCATGGATTTGAAGCTACGCCTTCCACTTCGCATTGATTTGAAGCTAAATCATTTGTTTCGCATGGAATTGAAGCTACCTCGTTTGTTCCTCCTGCTTTTGGAGCTATATCACTTATACCGCATGGATTTGAAGCTGAACCTACTACATCGCATTGATTTGAAGCTAAACCTTGTGTATCGCATGGATCTGAAGCTAAGCTTTCTACTTCGCATTGATTTGAAGATAAATCATTTCTTCGCATGGAATTGAAAATTCCTCGTTTGTTCCTCCAGCTTTTGAAGCTATATCATTTATATCGCAAGTATTTGAAGCTAAATCATATGTGTCGCATGGATTTGAAGCTGAACCTTCTACATCGCATTGATTTGAATCTAAATCTTGTGTATCGCATGGGTTTGAAGCTAAACCTTCTACATCGCATTGATTTGCAGCTAAATCATATGTTTCGCATGGATTTGAAGCTAACTCGTTCGTTTCGCCTGCAGTTGAACCTACATCACTTATATCGCAAGTATTTGAAGCTAAATCATGTGTATCGCGTGGATTTTGAAGCTAACTCGTTTGATTAGTCTGCATTTGTAGCTATATCACAGATACCCCAAGTGTTTGAAGCTAAATCATTTGTTTCGGGTGGATTTGAAGCTAAACCTTCTACATCGCATTGATTTGCAGCTAAATCATGTGTTTCGCATGGATTTGAAGCTAACTCGTTCGTTTCGCCTGCAGTTGAATCTACATCACTTATATCGCTAGTATTTGAAGCTAAATCATGTTTATCGCGTGGATTTTGAAGCTAACTCGTTTGATTAGTCTTCATTTGAAGCTATATCACTTACACCCCAAGTGTTTGAAGCTATATCATTTGTTTCGCATGGATTTGAAGCTAAACCTTCTTCATCGCATTGATTTGCAGCTAAATCATGTGTTTCGCATGGATTAGAAGCTAACTCGTTCGTTGCGCATGCAGTTAAATCTAAATAACGTATATCACAAGTATTTGAAGCTAAACCATTTGATTCGCATGGATTTGAAGCTAAGCCTTCTACTTCGCATTAATTGGAAGAAAAATCACGTGTTTTGCATGGATTTGAAGCTAAACCTTCTACATCGCATTGATTTGAAGCTAAATCATGTGTTTCGTATGGATTTGAAGCTAAACCTTCTACATCGCATTGATTTGAAGCTAAACCTTCTACATACTATTGATTTGAAGCTAAACCTTCTACCTCTTATTGTCTTGAATCTAAACCTTCTACATCGCATTGATTTGCAGCTAAATAATTTGTTTCGCATGGATTTGAAACTAATTCGTTCGGTTCGCCTGCAGTTGAATCTACATGACTTATATCGCTAGTATTTGAAGCTAAATCATGTGTACCGCGGGGATTTTGAAGCTAACTCGTTTGATTAGCCTTCATTTGAAGCTATATCACTTACACCACAAGTGTTTGAAGCTATATCATTTGTTTCGCACGGATTTGAAGCTAAACCTTCTTCATCGCATTGATTTGCAGATAAATCATGTGTTTCGCATGGATTTGAAGCTAACTCGTTCGTTTCGCCTGTATTCGAAGCTATATCACTTATATCGCAAGTATTTGAAGCTAAATCATGTGTTTCGTATGGATTTGAAGCTAAATCTTCTACATCGCATTGATTTGAAGCTAAATCACGTGTCTCGCATGGAATTGAAGCTACCTCGTTTGTTCCTACAGCTTTTAAAGCTATATCACTTATATCGCAAGTATTTGAAGCTAAATCATATGTGTCGCATGGATTTGAAGCTGAGCCTTCTACTTCGCATTCATCTGAAGCTAAATCATTTGTTTCGCATGGATTTGAATGTAAGCCTTGCCCTTCGAATTGATTTGAAGCTAAATCATGTGTTTCGTATGGATTTGAAGCTAAACCTTCTACATCGCATTGATTTGCAGCTAAATCATGTATTTCGCATGGATTTGAAGCTAAACCTTCTACATTGCATTGATTTGCAGCTGATTCATGTGTTTCGCATGGATTTGAAGCTAAACCTTCTATATTCTATTGATTTGAAGCTAAACCTACTACCTCTTATTAATTTGAAGCTAAACCTTCTACATCGCATTGATTTGAAGATAAATCGCGTGTTTCGCATAGATTTGAAGCTTACTCGTTAGTTTCGCATACAGTTGTAGCTAAATAATGTATATCACAAGTATTTGTAGCTAAACCATTTGTTTCGCATGGATTTGAAGCTACGCCTTCTACTTGGCATTGATTTGAAGCTAAATCATTTGTTTCGCATAGAATTGAAGCTACCCCGTTTGTTCCTCCTGCTTTTGAAGCTATATCACTTATATCGCATGGATTTGAAGCTGAACCTACTACATCGCATTGATTTGAAGCTAAATCATTTGTTTCGTATGGATTTGAAGCTAAACCTTCTACATCGCATTGATTTGAAGCTAAATCATATGTGTCGCATGGATTGTAAGCTGAACCTACTACATTGCATTGATTTGAAGCTAAATCTTGTGTATCGCATGGATTTGAAGCTAAACCTTCCACATCGCATTGATTTGAAACTAAATCATGTGTATCGCATGGATTTGAAGCTAAACCTTCCACATCGCATTGATTTGAAACTAAATCATGTGTATCGCATGGATTTGAAGCTAAACCTTCTACATCGCATTGATTTGCAGCTGAATCATTTGTTTCGCATGGATTGAAGCTAACTCGTTTTTTTCGCATGCAGTTGTAGCTAAATGATGTATATCACAAGTATTTGTAGTTAAACTATTTGTTTTGCATGGATTTGAAGCTACGCCTTCTACTTCGCATTGATTTGAAGCTAAATCATTTGTTTCGCATGCAATTGAAGCCTCTTCGTTTGTTCCTCCAGCGTTTGAAGCTATATCACTTATATCGCAAGTATTTGAAGCTAAATCATATGTGTCGCATGGGTTTGAAGCTGAACCTTCTACATCGCATTGATTTGAAGCTAAATCTTGTGTATCGCATGGATTTGAAGCTAAACCTTCCACATCGCATTGATTTGAAGCTAAATCATGTGTATCGCATGGATTTGAAGCTAACTCGTTAGTTTCGCATGCAGTTGTAGCTAAATAATCTATATCACAAGTATTTGTAGCTAAACCATTTGTTTCGCATGGATTTGAAGCTACGCCTTCTACTTCGCATTGATTTGAAGCTAAATCATTTGTTTCGCATGGAATTGAAGCCTCCTCGTTTGTTCCTCCAGCTTTTGAAGCTATATCACTTATATCGCAAGTATTTGAAGCTAAATCATATGTATCGCTTGGGTTTGAAGCTGAACCTTCTACATCGCATTGATTTGAAGCTAAATCTTGTGTATCGCATGGATTTGAAGCTAAACCTTCTGCATCACATTGATTTGCAGCTAAATCATGTGTTTCGCATGGATTAGAAGCTAACTCGTTCGTTTCGCCTCCATTTGAAACTATATCACTTATATCGCAAGTATTTAAAGCTAAATCATATGTGCCGCATGGATTTGAAGCAGAGCCTTCTACTTCGCATTCATCTGAAGCTAAATCATTTGTTTCGCATGGATTTGAATCTAAGCCTTGCCCTTCGAATTGATTTGAAGCTAAATCATGTGTTTCGTATGGATTTGAAGCTAAACCTTCTACATCGCATTGATTTGCAGCTAAATCATGTGTTTCGCATGGATTTGAAGCTAAACCTTCTACATTGCATTGATTTGCAGCTGATTCATGTGTTTCGCATGGATTTGAAGCTAACTCGTTCGTTTCGCCTGTATTCGAAGCTATATCACTTATATCGCAAATATTTGAAGCTAAATCATGTGTTACACTTGGATATGAAGCTAAACCTTCTACATCGCATTGATTTGAAGCTAAATCATGTGTCTCGCATGGAATTGAAGCTACCTCGTTTGTTCCTACAGCTTTTGAAGCTATATCACTTATATCGCAAGTATTTGAAGCTAAATCATATGTGTCGCATGGATTTGAAGCTGAACATACTACATCGCATTGATTTGAAGCTAAATCATGTACATAGCATGGATTTGAAGCTATCTCGTTTATTTCGCATGCAGTTGTAGCTAAATAATGTATATCACAAGTATTTGTAGCTAAATCATTTGTTTCGCATGGATTTGAATCTAAGCCTTCTACTTCGAATTGATTTGAAGCTAAATCATGTGTTTCGTATGGATTTGAAGCTAAACCTTCTACATCGCATTGATTTGAAGCTAAACCTTCTATATTCTATTGATTTGAAGCAGAACCTTCTACCTCTTATTGATTTGAAGCTAAACCTTCTACATCGCATTGACTTGAAGCTAAATCTTGTGTATGGCATGGATTTGAAGCTAAACCTTCTACATCGCATTGATTTGAAGCTAAATCATGTGTATCGCATGGATTTGAAGTTAACTCGTTTGTTTCGCATGCAGTTGTATCTAAATAATGTATATCACAAGTATTTGTAGTTAAACCATTTGTTTTGCATGGATTTGAAGCCAAGCCTTCTACTTCGCATTCATTTGAAGCTAAATCATTTGTTTCGCATGGATTTGAATCTAAGCCTTGTCCTTCGAATTGATTTGAATCTAAATCACGTGTGTCGTATGGATTTGAAGCTAAACCTTCTACATCACATTTATTTGAAGCTAAACCTTCTATATTGTATTGATTTGAAGCTAAACCATCTACCTCTTATTGATTTGAAGCAAACCTTCCACTTCGCATTGATTTGAAGCTAAATCATTTGTTTCGCATGGAATTGAAGCTACCTCGTTTGTTCCTCCTGCTTTTGAAGCTATATCACTTATATCGCATGGATTTGAAGCTGAACCTACATCGAATTGATTTGAAGCTAAATATTGTGTATCGTATGGATCTGAAGCGAAGCCTTCTACTTCGCATTGATTTGAAGTTAAATCATTTGTTTCGCATGGAATTGAAGCTTCCTCGTTTGTTCCTCCAGCTTTTAAAGCTATATCGCTTATATCGCAAGTATTTGAAGCTAAATCATATGTGTCGCATGGGTTTGAAGCTGAACCTTCTACATCGCATTGATTTGAAGCTAAATCTTGTGTATCGCATCGATTTGAAGCTAAACCTTCTACATCACATTGATTTGCAGCTAAGTCATGTGTTTCGCATGGATTTGAAGCTAACTCGTTCGTTTCGCCTCCATTTGAAACTATATCACTTATATCGCAAGTATTTAAAGCTAAATCATATGTGCCGCATGGATTTGAAGCTAAACCTTCTACATCGCATTGATTTGCAGCTAAATCATGTGTTTCGCATGGATTTGAAGCTAAACCTTCTACATTGCATTGATTTGCAGCTGATTCATGTGTTTCGCATGGATTTGAAGCTAACTCGTTCGTTTCGCCTGTATTCTAAGCTATATCACTTATATCGCAAATATTTGAAGCTAAATCATGTGTTACACTTGGATATGAAGCTAAACCTTCTACATCGCATTGATTTGAAGCTAAATCATGTGTCTCGCATGGAATTGAAGCTACCTCGTTTGTTCCTACAGCTTTTGAAGCTATATCACTTATATCGCAAGTATTTGAAGCTAAATCATATGTATCGCTTGGGTTTGAAGCTGAACCTTCTACATCGCATTGATTTGAAGCTAAATCTTGTGTATCGCATGGATTTGAAGCTAAACCTTCTGCATCACATTGATTTGCAGCTAAATCATGTGTTTCGCATGGATTTGAAGCTAACTCGTTCGTTTCGCCTCCATTTGAAACTATATCACTTATATCGCAAGTATTTAAAGCTAAATCATATGTGCCGCATGGATTTGAAGCAGAGCCTTCTACTTCGCATTCATCTGAAGCTAAATCATTTGTTTCGCATGGATTTGAATCTAAGCCTTGCCCTTCGAATTGATTTGAAGCTAAATCATGTGTTTCGTATGGATTTGAAGCTAAACCTTCTACATCGCATTGATTTGCAGCTAAATCATGTGTTTCGCATGGATTTGAAGCTAAACCTTCTACATTGCATTGATTTGCAGCTGATTCATGTGTTTCGCATGGATTTGAAGCTAACTCGTTCGTTTCGCCTGTATTCGAAGCTATATCACTTATATCGCAAATATTTGAAGCTAAATCATGTGTTACACTTGGATATGAAGCTAAACCTTCTACATCGCATTGATTTGAAGCTAAATCATGTGTCTCGCATGGAATTGAAGCTACCTCGTTTGTTCCTACAGCTTTTGAAGCTATACCACTTATATCGCAAGTATTTGAAGCTAAATCATATGTGTCGCATGGATTTGAAGCTGAACATACTACATCGCATTGATTTGAAGCTAAATCATGTACATAGCATGGATTTGAAGCTATCTCGTTTATTTCGCATGCAGTTGTAGCTAAATAATGTATATCACAAGTATTTGTAGCTAAATCATTTGTTTCGCATGGATTTGAATCTAAGCCTTCTACTTCGAATTGATTTGAAGCTAAATCATGTGTTTCGTATGGATTTGAAGCTAAACCTTCTACATCGCATTGATTTGAAGCTAAACCTTCTATATTCTATTGATTTGAAGCAGAACCTTCTACCTCTTATTGATTTGAAGCTAAACCTTCTACATCGCATTGACTTGAAGCTAAATCTTGTGTATGGCATGGATTTGAAGCTAAACCTTCTACATCGCATTGATTTGAAGCTAAATCATGTGTATCGCATGGATTTGAAGTTAACTCGTTTGTTTCGCATGCAGTTGTATCTAAATAATGTATATCACAAGTATTTGTAGTTAAACCATTTGTTTTGCATGGATTTGAAGCCAAGCCTTCTACTTCGCATTCATTTGAAGCTAAATCATTTGTTTCGCATGGATTTGAATCTAAGCCTTGTCCTTTGAATTGATTTGAATCTAAATCACGTGTGTCGTATGGATTTGAAGCTAAACCTTCTACATCACATTTATTTGAAGCTAAACCTTCTATATTGTATTGATTTGAAGCTAAACCATCTACCTCTTATTGATTTGAAGCAAACCTTCCACTTCGCATTGATTTGAAGCTAAATCATTTGTTTCGCATGGAATTGAAGCTACCTCGTTTGTTCCTCCTGCTTTTGAAGCTATATCACTTATATCGCATGGATTTGAAGCTGAACCTACATCGAATTGATTTGAAGCTAAATATTGTGTATCGTATGGATCTGAAGCGAAGCCTTCTACTTCGCATTGATTTGAAGTTAAATCATTTGTTTCGCATGGAATTGAAGCTTCCTCGTTTGTTCCTCCAGCTTTTGAAGCTATATCGCTTATATCGCAAGTATTTGAAGCTAAATCATATGTGTCGCATGGATTTGAAGCTGAACCTTCTACATCGCATTGAAATGAATCTAAATCTTGTGTATCGCATGGATTTGAAGCTAAACCTTCTACATCACATTGATTTGCAGCTAAATCATATGTTTCGCATGGATTTGAAGCTAACTCGTTCGTTTCGCCTGCAGTTGAACCTACATCACTTATATCGCAAGTATTTGAAGCTAAATCATGTATATCGCGTGGATTTTGAGGCTAACTCGTTTGATTAGTCTGCATTTGAAGCTATATCACTTATACCCCAAGTGTTTGAAGCTAAGTCATTTGTTTCGCGTGGATTTGAAGCTAAACCTTCTACATCGCATTGATTTGAAGCTAAATCATATGTGTCGCATGGATTTGAAGCTGAACCTACTACATCGCATTGATTTGAAGCTAAATCTTGTGTATCGCATGGATTTGAAGCTAAACCTTCCACATCGCATTGATTTGAAGCTAAATCATGTGTATCGCATGGATTTGAAGCTAAACCTTCTACATTGCATTGATTTGCAGCTGATTCATGTGTTTCGCATGGATTTGAAGCTAACTCGTTCGTTTCGCCTGTATTCTAAGCTATATCACTTATATCGCAAATATTTGAAGCTAAATCATGTGTTACACTTGGATATGAAGCTAAACCTTCTACATCGCATTGATTTGAAGCTAAATCTTGTGTATCGCATCGATTTGAAGCTAAACCTTCTACATCACATTGATTTGCAGCTAAGTCATGTGTTTCGCATGGATTTGAAGCTAACTCGTTCGTTTCGCCTCCATTTGAAACTATATCACTTATATCGCAAGTATTTAAAGCTAAATCATATGTGCCGCATGGATTTGAAGCTAAACCTTCTACATCGCATTGATTTGCAGCTAAATCATGTGTTTCGCATGGATTTGAAGCTAAACCTTCTACATTGCATTGATTTGCAGCTGATTCATGTGTTTCGCATGGATTTGAAGCTAACTCGTTCGTTTCGCCTGTATTCTAAGCTATATCACTTATATCGCAAATATTTGAAGCTAAATCATGTGTTACACTTGGATATGAAGCTAAACCTTCTACATCGCATTGATTTGAAGCTAAATCATGTGTCTCGCATGGAATTGAAGCTACCTCGTTTGTTCCTACAGCTTTTGAAGCTATATCACTTATATCGCAAGTATTTGAAGCTAAATCATATGTATCGCTTGGGTTTGAAGCTGAACCTTCTACATCGCATTGATTTGAAGCTAAATCTTGTGTATCGCATGGATTTGAAGCTAAACCTTCTGCATCACATTGATTTGCAGCTAAATCATGTGTTTCGCATGGATTTGAAGCTAACTCGTTCGTTTCGCCTCCATTTGAAACTATATCACTTATATCGCAAGTATTTAAAGCTAAATCATATGTGCCGCATGGATTTGAAGCAGAGCCTTCTACTTCGCATTCATCTGAAGCTAAATCATTTGTTTCGCATGGATTTGAATCTAAGCCTTGCCCTTCGAATTGATTTGAAGCTAAATCATGTGTTTCGTATGGATTTGAAGCTAAACCTTCTACATCGCATTGATTTGCAGCTAAATCATGTGTTTCGCATGGATTTGAAGCTAAACCTTCTACATTGCATTGATTTGCAGCTGATTCATGTGTTTCGCATGGATTTGAAGCTAACTCGTTCGTTTCGCCTGTATTCGAAGCTATATCACTTATATCGCAAATATTTGAAGCTAAATCATGTGTTACACTTGGATATGAAGCTAAACCTTCTACATCGCATTGATTTGAAGCTAAATCATGTGTCTCGCATGGAATTGAAGCTACCTCGTTTGTTCCTACAGCTTTTGAAGCTATACCACTTATATCGCAAGTATTTGAAGCTAAATCATATGTGTCGCATGGATTTGAAGCTGAACATACTACATCGCATTGATTTGAAGCTAAATCATGTACATAGCATGGATTTGAAGCTATCTCGTTTATTTCGCATGCAGTTGTAGCTAAATAATGTATATCACAAGTATTTGTAGCTAAATCATTTGTTTCGCATGGATTTGAATCTAAGCCTTCTACTTCGAATTGATTTGAAGCTAAATCATGTGTTTCGTATGGATTTGAAGCTAAACCTTCTACATCGCATTGATTTGAAGCTAAACCTTCTATATTCTATTGATTTGAAGCAGAACCTTCTACCTCTTATTGATTTGAAGCTAAACCTTCTACATCGCATTGACTTGAAGCTAAATCTTGTGTATGGCATGGATTTGAAGCTAAACCTTCTACATCGCATTGATTTGAAGCTAAATCATGTGTATCGCATGGATTTGAAGTTAACTCGTTTGTTTCGCATGCAGTTGTAGCTAAATAATCTATATCACAAGTATTTGTAGCTAAACCATTTGTTTCACATGGATTTGAAGCTACGCCTTCTACTTCGCATTGATTTGAAGCTAAATCATTTGTTTCGCATGGAATTGAAGCCACCTCGTTTGTTCCTCCAACTTTTGAAGCTATATCACTTATATCGCAACTATTTGAAGCTAAATCATGTGTATCGCATGGATTTGAAGCTAAACCTACTACATCGCATTGATTTGAAGCTAAATCATTTGTTTCGCATGGATTTGAAGCTAAAACATGTGTTTCGCATGCAGTTGAAGCTAAATCATGTCTTTCACAAGTATTTGAAGATGTACCATTTGAATTGCATTGATTTGAACCCGAGCCTTCTACTTCGCACTGATTTGCAGCTAAATAATGTGTTTCGCATGGATTTGAAGCTAATCCTTCTGCATCGCACTGACTTGAAGCTGAATCATGTGTATCGCATGGATTTGAAGATAACTCGTTTGTTCCGCCTGCATTTGTAGCTATGTCATTTATATTGCAAGAATCTGAAGCTAAATCACTTTCTCTCATGGATTCGAAGCTAAGTCTTCTACTTCGCATTGATCTGAAGCTAAATCATGTGTTTCGCATGCATTTGAAGCTAAATCATGTGTTTCGCATGCATTTGAAGCTAACTCGTTTGTTTCGCATGCAGTTGAAGCTAAATTATGTATAGCAAAAATATATGAAGCTAAACCATTTGTTTCGCATGGATTTGAAGCTACGCCTTCTACTTCGCATTGATTTGAAGCTAAATCATTTGTTTCGCATGGAATTGAAGCTACCTCGTTTGTTCGTCTTGCTTTTGAAGCTATATCACTTATATCGCATGGATTTGAAGCTGAACCTACTACATCGCATTGATTCGCAGCTAAATCATGTGTTTCGCATGGATTTGAAGCTAACTCGTTCGTTTCGCATGCAGTTGTAGCTAAATAATGTATATCACAAGTATTTGTAGCTAAACCATTTGTTTCGCATGGATTTGAAGCTACGCCTTCTACTTCGCATTGATTTGAAGCTAAATCATTTGTTTCGCACGGAATTGAAGCTACCTCGTTTGTTCCTCCTGCTTTTGAAGCTATATAACTTTTATCGCATGGATTTGAAGCTGAACCTGCTACATCGCATTGATTTGAAGCTAAATCTTGGGCGTCGCATGGATTTGAAGGAAACTATCTACATCGCGTTGATTTGAAGCTTAATCATGGGTATCGCATGGATTTGAAGCTAAACCTTCCACATCGAATTGATTTGAAGTTACATCATGTGTATCGCATGGATTTGAAGCTAACTCGTTCGTTTCGCAAGCAGTTGTAGCTAAATAATGTATATCACAAGAATTTGTAGCTAAATCATTTGTTTTGCATGGATTTGAAGCTAAGCCTTCTACTTCGCATTCATTTGAAGCTAAATCATTTGTTTCGCATGGATTTGAATCTAAGCATTGTACTTCGAATTGATTTGAATCTAAATCATGTGTTTCGTATGGATTTGAAGCTGAACCTTCTACATCGCATTGATTTGAAGCTAAATCTTGTGTATCGCATGGATTTGAAGCTAAACCTTCCACATCGCATTGATTTGAAGCTAAATCATGTGTATCGCATGGATATGAAGCTAACTCGTTCGTTTCGCATGCAGTTGTAGCTAAATAATGTATATCACAAGTATTTGTAGCTAAACCATTTGTTTTGCATGGATTTGAAGCTAATTCTTGTACTTCGCATTCATTTGAAGCTAAATCATTTGTTTCGCATGGATTTGAATCTAAGCATTGTACTTCGAATTGATTTGAAGCTAAATCATGTGTTTTGCATGGATTTGAAGCTGAACCTTCTACATCGCATTGATTTGAAGCTAAATCACGTGTCTCGCATGGAATTGAAGCTACCTCGTTTGTTCCTACAGCTTTTGAAGCTATATCACTTATATCGCAAGTATTTGAAGCTAAATCATATGTGTCGCATGGATTTGAAGCTGAACCTTCTACATCGCATTGATTTGAAGCTAAATCTTGTGTATCGCATGGATTTCAAGCTAAACCTTCTACATCACATTGATTTGCAGCTAAGTCATGTGTTTCGCATGGATTTGAAGCTAACTCGTTCGTTTCGCCTCCATTTGTAACTATGTCTCTTATATCGCAAGTATTTAAAGCTAAATCATATGTGCCGCATGGATTTGAAGCTAAGCCTTCTACTTCGCATTCATTTGAAGCTAAATCATGTCTTTCGTATGGATTTGAAGCTAAACCTTCTACATCGCATTGATTTGAAGCTAATCCTTCTATATTCTATTGATTTGAAGCTAAACCTTCTACCTCTTATTGATTTGAAGATAAATTGTGTGTTTCGCATAGATTTGAAGCTAACTCGTTAGTTACGCATGCAGTTGTAGCTAAATAATATATATCACAAGTATTTGAAGCAGAACCATTAGATTCGCATGGATTTGAAGCTACGCCTTCTACTTCGCATTGACTTGAAGCTAAATCATTTGTTTCGTATGGAATTGGAGCCACCTCGTTTGTTCCTCCTGCTTTTGAAGCTATATCACTTATATCGCAAGTATTTGAAGCTAAATCATATGTGTCGCATGGATTTGAAGCTGAACCTTCTACATCGCATTGATTTGAAGCTAAATCTTGTGTATCGCATGGATTTCAAGCTAAACCTTCTACATCACATTGATTTGCAGCTAAGTCATGTGTTTCGCATGGATTTGAAGCTAACTCGTTCGTTTCGCCTCCATTTGTAACTATGTCACTTATATCGGAAGTATTTAAAGCTAAATCATATGTGCCGCATGTATTTGAAGCTAAGCCTTCTACTTCGCATTCATTTGAAGCTAAATCATGTCTTTCGTGTGGATTTGAAGCTAAACCTTATACATCGCATTGCTTTGAAGCTAAACCTTCTATATTCTATTGATTTGAAGCTAAACCTTCTACCTCTTATTGATTTGAAGCTAAACCTTCTACCTCTTATTGATTTGAAGCTAAACCTTCTACATCGCATTGATTTGAAGATAAATCGTGTGTTTCGCATAGATTTCAAGCTAACTCGTTAGTTTCGCATGCAGTTGTAGCTAAATAATGTATATCACAAGTATTTGTAGCTAAACCATTTGTTTCGCATGGATTTGAAGCTACGCCTTCTACTTCGCATTGATTTGAAGCTAAATCATTTGTTTCGCATGGATTTGAATCTAAGCCTTGTCCTTCGAATTGATTTGAAGCTAAATCATCTGTTTCGTTTGGATTTGAAGCTAAACCTTCTATATCGCATCGATTTGAAGCTAAATCATGTGTCTCGCATGGAATTGAAGCTACCTCGTTTGTGCCTACAGCTTTTGAAGCTGTATCATTTATATGGCAAGTATTTGAAGCTAAATCATATGTGTCGCATGTATTAGAAGCTGAACCTACCACATCGCATTGATTTGAAGCTAAATCTTGTGTATCGCATGGATTTGAAGCTAAACCTTCTACATCGCATTGATTTGAAGCTAAATCATGTGAATTGCATGGATTTGAAGGTAACTCGTTAGTTTCGCATGCAGTTGTAGCTAAATAATGTGTATCACAAGTATTTGTAGCTAAACCATTTGTTTCGCATGGATTTGAAGCTACGCCTTCTACTTCGCATTGATTTGAAGCTAAATCATTTGTTTCGCATGGAATTGAAGCTACCTCGTTTGTTCCTCCTGCTTTTGAAGCTATATCACTTATATCCCATGGATTTGAAGCTGAACCTACTACATCGCATTGATTTGAATCTAAATCATGTGTGTCACATGCAGTTGAAGCTAAATCATGTCTTTCACAATTATTTGAAGATGAACCATTTGAATCGCATTGATTTGAACCCGAGCCTTCTTCTTCGCACTGATTTGCAGCTAAATAATGTGTTTCGCATTGATTTGCAGCTAAATCATGTGTTTCGCATGGATTTGAAGCTAACTCGTTCGTTTCGCATGCAGTTGTAGCTGAATATTGTATATCACAAGTATTTGTAGCTAAACCATTTGTTTTGCATGGATTTGAAGCTAATTCTTCTACTTCGCATTCATTTGAAGCTAAATCATGTGTTTCGCATGGATTTGAAGCTAACTCGTTCGCTGCGCATGCAGTTAAATCCAAATAACGTATATCACAAGTATCTGAAGCTAAACCATTTGATTCGCATGGATTTGAAGCTAAGCCTACTACTTCGCATTAATTGGAAGATAAATCACGTGTTTTGCATGGATTTGAAGCTGAACCTACTACATCGCATTGATTTGAAGCTAAATCTTGTGTATGGCATGGATTTGAAGCTAAACCTTCTACATAGCATTGATTTGAATCTAAATCATGTGTATCGCATGGATTTGAAGTTAACTCGTTTGTTTCGCATGCAGTTGTAGATAAATAATGTTTATCACAAGTATTTGTAGTTAAACCATTTGTTTTGCATGGATTTGAAGCCAAGCCTTCTACTTCGCATTCATTTGAAGCTAAATCAATTGTTTCGCATGGTTTTCAATCTAAGCCTTGTCCTTCGAATTGATTTGAATCTAAATCATGTGTGTCGTATGGATTTGAAGCTAAACCTTCTACATCGCATTTATTTGAATCTAAACCTTCTATATTCCATTGATTTGAAGCTAAACCATCTACCTCTTATTGATTTGAAGCTAAACCTTCTACAACGCATTGATTTGAAGATAAATCGTGTGTTTCGCATGTATTTGAAGCTAACTCGTTAGTTTCGCATGCAGTTGTAGCTAAATAATGTATATCACAAGTTTTTGTAGCTAAACCATTTGTTTTGCATGGATTTGAAGCTACGCCTTCTACTTCGCATTGATTTGAGGCTAAATCATGTGTTTCGCATGGGATTGAAGCAACCTCGTTTGTTCTTCCAGCTTTTGAAGCTATATCACATATATCGCAAGTATTTGAAGCTAAATCATATGTGTCGCATGGATTTGAATCTGAACCTTCTACATCGCATTGATTTGAAGCTATATCTTGTGTATCGCATGGATTTGAAGCTAAACCATCTACATCACATTGATTTGCAGCTAAATCATGTGTTTCGCATGGATTTGAAGCTAACTCGTTCGTCTTGGCTGCAGTTGAATCTACATCACTTATATCGCAAGTGTTTGAAGCTAAATCATGTGTATCGCGTGGATTTTGAAGCTAACTCGTTCGTTGGGCATGCAGTTAAATCTAAATAACGTATATCACAAGTATTTGAAGCTAAACCATTTGATTCGCATGGATTTGAAGCTAAGCCTTCTACTTCGCATTAATAGGAAGATAAATCACGTGTTTTGAATGGATTTGAAACTAAACCTGCTACATCGCATTGATTTGAAGCTAAATCATGTGTTTCGTATGGATTTGAAGCTAAAGTTTCTACATCGCATTGACTTGAAGCTAAATCATGTGTCTCGCATGGAATTGAAGCTACCTCGTTTGTTCCTACAGCTTTTGAAGCTATATCACTTATATCGCAAGTATTTTAAACTAAATCATATGTGTCGCATGTATTAGAAGCTGAACCTACTACATCGCATTGATTTGAAGCTAAATCTTGTGTATCGCATGGATTTGAAGCTAAACCATCTACATCGCATTGATTTGAAGCTAAATCATGTGAGTCGCATGGATTTGAAGCTAACTCGTTCGTTTCGCATGCAATTTTAGCTAAATGATGTATATCACAAGTATTTGTAGCTAAACCATTTGTTTTGCATGGATTTGAAGCTAAGCCTTCTACTTCGCATTCATTTGAAGCTAAATCATTTGTTTCGCATGGATTTGAATCTAAGCCTTGTCCTTCGAATTGATTTAAAGCTAAATCTTGTGTATGGCATGGATTTGAAGCTAAACCTTCTACATCGCATTGATTTGAAGCTAAATCATGTGTCTCGCATGGAATTGAAGCTACCTCGTTTGTTCCTACAGCTTCTGAAGCTATATCACTTATACCGCAAGTATTTGAAGCTAAATCATATGTGTCGCATGTATTAGAAGCTGAACCTACTACATCGCATGGATTTGAAGCTAAATCTTGTGTATCGCATGGATTTGAAACTAAACCTTCTACATCGCATTGATTTGAAGCTAAATCATGTGAGTCGCATGGATTTGAAGCTAACTCGTTCTTTTCGCAAGCAATTGTAGCTAAATGATGTATATCACAAGTATTTGTAGCTAAATCATTTGTTTTGCATGGATTTGAAGCTAAGCCTTCTACTTCGCATTCATTTGAAGCTAAATCATTTGTTTCGCATGGATTTGAATATAAGCCTTGCCCTTCGAATTGATTTGAAGCTAAATCATGTGTTTCGTATGGATTTGAAGCTAAATCTTCTACATCGCATTGACTTGAAGCTAAACCTTCTACATACTATTGCTTTGAAGCTAAACCTTGTACCTCTTATTGTTTTGAAGCTACACCTTCTACATCGCATTGATTTGCAGGTAAATAATGTGTCGCATGGATTTGAAGCTAACTCGTTCGGTTCGCCTGCAGTTGAATCTACATCACTTATATCTCTAGTATTTGAAGCTAAATCATGTGTATCGCGTGGATTTTGAAGCTAACTCGTTTGATTGGTCTGCATTTGAAGCTATATCACTTATACCCCAAAGCTAAGTCATGCAGTTGAAGCTAAGTCATTTGTTTCGCGTGGATTTGAAGCTAAACCTTCTACATCGCATTGATTTGAAGCTAAATCATGTGTCTCGCATGGATTTCAAGCTAACTCGTTTGTTTCTTCTGCATTTGAAGCTACATCACTAATATCGAGAGTATTTGAAGCTAAATCATTTGTTTCGCACAGAGTTGAAGCTAAACCATCTACATCGCATTGATTTGAAACTAAATCATGTGTTTCGCTTCGATTTGAAGCCAAATCATGTGTTTTATCTGCATTTGAAGCTATATTACTTATATCGCAATTATCTGAAGCTAAATCATCTGTGTCGCATGGATTTGCAGCTAAACCATCTACATCGCATTGATTTGAAGCTAAATCATGTGTTTCGCATGGATTTGAAGCTAACTCGTTCGTTTCGCCTGCAGTTGAACCTACATCACATATATCGCAAGTATTTGAAGCTAAATCATGTGTATCGCGTGGATTTTGAAGCTAACTCGTTTGATTAGTCTGCATTTGAAGCTATATCACTTATACCCCAAGTGTTTGAAGCTAAATCATTTGTTTCGCGTGGATTTGAAGCCAAACCTTTTACATCGCATTGATTTGAAGCTAAATCTTGTGTATCGCTTGGATTTGAAGCTAAACCTTTCACATCGCATTGATTTGAAGCTAAATCATGTGTATCGCATGGATTTGAGGCTAACTCGTTCGTTTCGCATGCAGTTGAACCTACATCACTTATATCGCAAGTATTTGAAGCTAAATCATGTATATCGCGTGGATTTTGAAGCTAACTCGTTTGATAAGTCTGCATTTGAAGCTATACCACTTATACCCCAAGTGTTTGAAGCTAAATCATTTGTTTCGCGTGGATTTGAAGCTAAACCTTCTACTTCGCATTCATTTGAAGCTAAATCGTGTGTTTCGTATGGATTTGAAGCTAAACGTTCTGCATCGCATTGGTTTGAAGCCAAACCTTCTATATTCTATTGATTTGAAGCTAAATCTTCTACCTCTTATTGATTTGAAGCTAAACCTTCTACATCGCTGTGATTTGAAGATAAATCGTGTGTTTCGCATAGATTTCAATCTAACTCGTTAGTTTCACATGCAGTTGTAGCTAAATAATGTATATCACAAGTATTTGTAGCTAAACCATTTGTTTCGCATGGATTTGAAGCTACGCCTTCTACTTCGCATTGATTTGAAGCTAAATCATTTGTTTCGCACGGAATTGAAGCTACCTCGTTTGTTCCTCCTGCTTTTTAAGCTATATCACTTATATCGCATGGATTTGAAGCTGAACCTACTACATCGCATTGATTTGAAGCTAAATCATGTGTATCGCGTGGATTTTGAAGCTAACTCGTTTGATTAGTCTTCATTTGAAGCTATATCACTTACACCCCAAGCGTTTGAAGCTATATCATTTGTTTCGCATGGATTTGAAGCTAATCCTTCTTCATCGCATTGGTTTGCAGCTAAATCATGTGTTTCGTATGGATTTGAAGCTAACTCGTTCGTTGCGCATGCAGTTAAATCTAAATAACGTATATCACAAGTATGTGAAGCAAAACCATTTAATTCGCATGGATTTGAAGCTAAGCCTTCTACTTCGCATTAATTGGAAGATAAATCACGTGTTTTGCATGGATTTGAAGCTAAACCATCTACATCGCATTGATTTGAAGCTAAATCATGTGTGTCGCATGCAGTTGAAGCTAAATCATGTCTTTCACAAGTATTTGAAGATGAACCATTTGAATCGCATTGATTTGAACCCGAGCCTTCTACTTCGCAGTGATTTGCAGCTAAATAATGTGTTTCGAATGGATTTGAAGCTAATCCTTCTACATCGCATTGATTTGCAGCTGAATCATGTGTTTCGCATGGATTTGAAGCTAACTCGTTCGTTTTGCTTGCAGTTGAATCTACATCACTTATATCGCAAGTGTTTGAACCTAAATGATGTGTATCGCATGGAATTGAAGCTACCTCGTTTGTTCCTACAGCTTTTAAAGCTATATCACTTATATCGCAAGTAATTGAAGCTAAATCATATGTGTCGCATGGATTTGAAGCTGAACCTAATACATCGCATTGACTTGAAGCTAAATCTTGTGTATGGCATGGATTTGAAGCTGAACCTACTACATCGCATTGATTTGAAGCTAAATCTTGTGTATCGCATGGATTTGAATCTAAACCTTCTACATCGCATTGATTTGAAGTTAAATCATTTGTTTCGCATGGATTTGTATCTAAGCCTTGTCCTTCGAATTGATTTGAAGCTAAATCATGTGTTTCGTATGGATTTGAAGCTAAACCTTCTACATCGGATTGATTTGAAGCGAAACCTTCTACATTCTATTGATTTGAAGCTAAACCTTCTACCTCTTATTGTTTTGAAGCTAAACCTTCTACATCGCATTGATTTGAAGCTAAATCATGTGTTTCGCATGGATTTGAAGCTACCTCGTTTGTTCCTACAGCTTCTGAAGCTATATCACTTATACCGCAAGTATTTGAAGCTAAATCATATGTGTCGCATGTATTAGAAGCTGAACCTACTACATCGCATGGATTTGAAGCTAAATCTTGTGTATCGCATGGATTTGAAACTAAACCTTCTACATCGCATTGATTTGAAGCTAAATCATGTGAGTCGCATGGATTTGAAGCTAACTCGTTCTTTTCGCAAGCAATTGTAGCTAAATGATGTATATCACAAGTATTTGTAGCTAAATCATTTGTTTTGCATGGATTTGAAGCTAAGCCTTCTACTTCGCATTCATTTGAAGCTAAATCATTTGTTTCGCATGGATTTGAATATAAGCCTTGCCCTTCGAATTGATTTGAAGCTAAATCATGTGTTTCGTATGGATTTGAAGCTAAATCTTCTACATCGCATTGACTTGAAGCTAAACCTTCTACATACTATTGCTTTGAAGCTAAACCTTGTACCTCTTATTGTTTTGAAGCTACACCTTCTACATCGCATTGATTTGCAGGTAAATAATGTGTCGCATGGATTTGAAGCTAACTCGTTCGGTTCGCCTGCAGTTGAATCTACATCACTTATATCTCTAGTATTTGAAGCTAAATCATGTGTATCGCGTGGATTTTGAAGCTAACTCGTTTGATTGGTCTGCATTTGAAGCTATATCACTTATACCCCAAAGCTAAGTCATGCAGTTGAAGCTAAGTCATTTGTTTCGCGTGGATTTGAAGCTAAACCTTCTACATCGCATTGATTTGAAGCTAAATCATGTGTCTCGCATGGATTTCAAGCTAACTCGTTTGTTTCTTCTGCATTTGAAGCTACATCACTAATATCGAGAGTATTTGAAGCTAAATCATTTGTTTCGCACAGAGTTGAAGCTAAACCATCTACATCGCATTGATTTGAAACTAAATCATGTGTTTCGCTTCGATTTGAAGCCAAATCATGTGTTTTATCTGCATTTGAAGCTATATTACTTATATCGCAATTATCTGAAGCTAAATCATCTGTGTCGCATGGATTTGCAGCTAAACCATCTACATCGCATTGATTTGAAGCTAAATCATGTGTTTCGCATGGATTTGAAGCTAACTCGTTCGTTTCGCCTGCAGTTGAACCTACATCACATATATCGCAAGTATTTGAAGCTAAATCATGTGTATCGCGTGGATTTTGAAGCTAACTCGTTTGATTAGTCTGCATTTGAAGCTATATCACTTATACCCCAAGTGTTTGAAGCTAAATCATTTGTTTCGCGTGGATTTGAAGCCAAACCTTTTACATCGCATTGATTTGAAGCTAAATCTTGTGTATCGCTTGGATTTGAAGCTAAACCTTTCACATCGCATTGATTTGAAGCTAAATCATGTGTATCGCATGGATTTGAAGCTAATTCGTTAGTTTCGCATGCAGTTGAACCTACATCACTTATATCGCAAGTATTTGAAGCTAAATCATGTATATCGCGTGGATTTTGAAGCTAACTCGTTTGATAAGTCTGCATTTGAAGCTATACCACTTATACCCCAAGTGTTTGAAGCTAAATCATTTGTTTCGCGTGGATTTGAAGCTAAACCTTCTACTTCGCATTCATTTGAAGCTAAATCGTGTGTTTCGTATGGATTTGAAGCTAAACGTTCTGCATCGCATTGGTTTGAAGCCAAACCTTCTATATTCTATTGATTTGAAGCTAAATCTTCTACCTCTTATTGATTTGAAGCTAAACCTTCTACATCGCTGTGATTTGAAGATAAATCGTGTGTTTCGCATAGATTTCAATCTAACTCGTTAGTTTCACATGCAGTTGTAGCTAAATAATGTATATCACAAGTATTTGTAGCTAAACCATTTGTTTCGCATGGATTTGAAGCTACGCCTTCTACTTCGCATTGATTTGAAGCTAAATCATTTGTTTCGCACGGAATTGAAGCTACCTCGTTTGTTCCTCCTGCTTTTTAAGCTATATCACTTATATCGCATGGATTTGAAGCTGAACCTACTACATCGCATTGATTTGAAGCTAAATCATGTGTATCGCGTGGATTTTGAAGCTAACTCGTTTGATTAGTCTTCATTTGAAGCTATATCACTTACACCCCAAGCGTTTGAAGCTATATCATTTGTTTCGCATGGATTTGAAGCTAATCCTTCTTCATCGCATTGGTTTGCAGCTAAATCATGTGTTTCGTATGGATTTGAAGCTAACTCGTTCGTTGCGCATGCAGTTAAATCTAAATAACGTATATCACAAGTATGTGAAGCAAAACCATTTAATTCGCATGGATTTGAAGCTAAGCCTTCTACTTCGCATTAATTGGAAGATAAATCACGTGTTTTGCATGGATTTGAAGCTAAACCATCTACATCGCATTGATTTGAAGCTAAATCATGTGTGTCGCATGCAGTTGAAGCTAAATCATGTCTTTCACAAGTATTTGAAGATGAACCATTTGAATCGCATTGATTTGAACCCGAGCCTTCTACTTCGCAGTGATTTGCAGCTAAATAATGTGTTTCGAATGGATTTGAAGCTAATCCTTCTACATCGCATTGATTTGCAGCTGAATCATGTGTTTCGCATGGATTTGAAGCTAACTCGTTCGTTTTGCTTGCAGTTGAATCTACATCACTTATATCGCAAGTGTTTGAACCTAAATGATGTGTATCGCATGGAATTGAAGCTACCTCGTTTGTTCCTACAGCTTTTAAAGCTATATCACTTATATCGCAAGTAATTGAAGCTAAATCATATGTGTCGCATGGATTTGAAGCTGAACCTAATACATCGCATTGACTTGAAGCTAAATCTTGTGTATGGCATGGATTTGAAGCTGAACCTACTACATCGCATTGATTTGAAGCTAAATCTTGTGTATCGCATGGATTTGAATCTAAACCTTCTACATCGCATTGATTTGAAGCTAAATCATTTGTTTCGCATGGATTTGTATCTAAGCCTTGTCCTTCGAATTGATTTGAAGCTAAATCATGTGTTTCGTATGGATTTGAAGCTAAACCTTCTACATCGGATTGATTTGAAGCGAAACCTTCTACATTCTATTGATTTGAAGCTAAACCTTCTACCTCTTATTGTTTTGAAGCTAAACCTTCTACATCGCATTGATTTGCAGCTAAATCATGTGTTTCGCATGGATTTGAAGCTAACTCGTTCGTTTCGCCTGCAGTTGAATCTACACCACTTATATCGCAAGTATTTGCAGCTAAATCATGTGTAACGCGTGGATTTTGAAGCTAAATCGTTTGATTAGTCTGCATTTGAAGCTATATCACTTATACCCCAAGTGTTTGAAGCTAAATCATATGTTTCGCGTGAATTTGAAGCTAAACCTTCTACATCGTATTGATTTGAAGCTAAATCATGTTTCTCGCATGGTATTGAAGCTACCTCGCTTGTTCCTACAGCTTTTGAAGCTATATCACTTATATCGCAAGTATTTGAAGCTAAATCAGATGTGTCGCATGGATTTGAAGCTGAACCTACTACATCGCATTGATTTGAAGCTAAATCTTGTGTATCGCATGGATTTGAAGCTAAACCTTCTACATCGCTAATATTTGAAGCTAAATCATGTGTATCGCGTGGATTTTGAAGCTAACTCGTTTGATTAGTCTTCATTTGAAACTATATCATTCATACCCGAAGTGTTTGAAGCTATGTCATTTGTTTCGCATGGATTTGAAGCTGAACCTTCTACATCGCATTGATTTGCAGCTGAATCATGTGTTTCGCATGGATTTGAAGCTAACTCGTTTGTTTCGCCTGTATTTGAAGCTAGATCACTTATATCGCAAGTATTTGAAGCTAAATCATGTGTATCGCATGGGTTTAAAGCTAAACCTTCTACATCGCATTGATTTGAAGCTAAATCATTTGTTTCGCATGGATTTGAATCTAAGCCTTGTCCTTCGAATTGATTTGAAGCTAAATCATGTGTTTCGTATGGGTTTGAAGCTAAACCTTCTACATCGCATTGATTTGAAGCTAAACCTTCTACATTCTATTGATTTGAAGCTAAACCTTCTTCATCGCATTGATTTGCAGCCAAATTATGTGTTTCGCATGGATTTGAAGCTAACTCGTTCGTTGCGCATGCAGTTAAATCTAAATAACGTATATCACAAGTATTTGAAGCTAAACCATTTGATTCGCATGGATTTGAAGCTAAGCCTTCTACTTCGCATTAATTGGAAGTTAAATCACGTGTTTCGCATGGATTTGAAGCTAAACCTTCTACATCGCATTGATTTGAAGCTAAATCATGTGTTTCGCATGCAGTTGAAGCTAAATCATGTCTTTCACAAGTATTTGAAGATGAACCATTTGAATCGCATTGATTTGAACCCGACCCTTCTACTTCGCACTGATTTGCAGCTAAATAATGTGTTTCGCATGGATTTGAAGCTAAACCTTCTACATCGAATTGAATTGCAGCTGAGTCATGTGTTTCGCATGGATTTGAAGCTAACTCGTTCGGTTCGCCTGTATTTGAAGCTATATCACTTATATCGCAAGTATTTGAAGCCAAATCATGTGTATCGCGTGGATTTTGAAGCTAACTCGTTTGATTAGTCTTCATTTGAAGCTATATCACTTACACCCCAAGTGTTTGAAGCTATATCATTTGTTTCGCATGGATTTGAAGCTAAACCTTCTTCATCGCATTGATTTGCAGCTAAATCATGTGTTTCGCTTGGATTTGAAGCTAACTCGTTCGTTGCGCATGCAGTTAAATCTAAATAACGTATATCACAAGTATTTGATGCTAAACCATTTGATTCGCATGGATTTGAAGCTAAGCCTTCTACATCGCATTCATTTGAAGCTAAATCATTTGTTTCGCATGGATTTGAATCTAAGCATTGTACTTCGAATTGATTTGAAGCTAAATCAAGTGTTTCGTATGGATTTGAAGCTACGCCTTCTACTTCGCATTGATTTGAAGCTACCTCGTTTGTTCCTCCTGCTTTTGAAGCTAAATCACTTATAACGCATGGATTTGAAGCTGAACCTACTACATCGCATTGATTTGAAGCTAAATCATGTGTTTCGCTTGGATTTGAAGCTAACTCGTTCGTTGCGCATGCAGTTAAATCTAAATAACGTATATCACAAGTATTTGAAGCTAAACCATTTGATTCGCATGGATTTGAAGCTAAGCCTTCTACATCGCATTCATTTGAAGCTAAATCATTTGTTTCGCATGGATTTGAATCTAAGCATTGTACTTCGAATTGATTTGAAGCTAAATCATGTGTTTCGTATGGATTTGAAGCTACGCCTTCTACTTCGCATTGATTTGAAGCTACCTCGTTTGTTCCTCCTGCCTTTGAAGCTAAATCACTTATACCGCATGGATTTGAAGCTGAACCTACTACATCGCATTGATTTGAAGCTAAATCTTGTGTATCGCATGGATCTGAAGCTAAGCCTTCTACTTCGCATTGATTTGAAGTTAAATCATTTGTTTCGCATGGAATTCAAGCATCCTCGTTTGTTCCTCCAGCTTTTGAAGCTATATCACTTACACCCCAAGCGTTTGAAGCTACATCATTTGTTTCGCATGGATTTGAAGCTAATCCTTCTTCATCGCATTGATTTGCATTGATTTGACGCTAACTCGTTCGTTGCGCATGCAGTTGTAGCTAAATAATGTATATCACAAGTATTTGTAGCTAAACCATTTGTTTCGCATGGATTTGAAGCTACGCCTTCTACTTCGCATTGATTTGAAGCTAAAGCATTTGTTTCGCATGGGTTTGAATCTAAGCATTGTACTTCGAATTGATTTGAAGCTAAATCATGTGTTTCGTATGGATTTGAAGCTGAACCTTCTACATCGCATTGATTTGAAGCTAAATCATGTGTCTCGCATGGAATTGAAGCATCCTCGTTTGTTCCTCCAGCTTTTGAAGCTATATCACTTATATCGCAAGTATTTGAAGCTAAATCGAATGTGTCGCATGGATTTGAAGCTGAACATACTACATCGCATTGATTTGAAGCTAAATCTTGTGTATCGCATGGATTTGAAGCTAAACCTTATACATCGCATTGATTAGATGATAAATCGTGTGTTTCGCATGGATTTGAAGCTAATTCGTTAGTTTCGCATGCAGTTGTAGCTAAATAATGTATATCACAAGTATTCGTAGCTAAACCATTTGTCTTGCATGGATTTGAAGCTAAGCCTTCTACTTCGCATTCATTTGAAGCTAAATCATTTGTTTCGCATGGATTTGAATCTAAGCCTTGTCCTTCGAATTGATTTGAAGCTGAATCTTGTGTATGTCATGGATTTGAAGCTAATCCTTCTACATCGCATTGACTTGAAGCTGAATCATGTGTATTGCATGGATTTGAAGCTAACTCGTTCGTTTCGCCTGTATTTGAAACTATATCACTTATATCGCAAGTATTTGAAGCTAAATCATGTGTATCGCATGGATTTGAAGCTAAACCTTCTACATCGCATTGATTTGAAGCTAAATCATTTTTTTCGCATGGATTTGAAGCTAAAACATGTGTTTCGCATGCAGTTGAAGCTAAATCATGTCTTTCACAAGTATTTGAAGATGAACCATTTGAATTGCATTGATTTGAACCCGAGCCTTCTACTTCGCACTGATTTGCAGCTAAGTAATGTGTTTCGCATGGATTTGAAGCTAATCCTTCTACATCGCATTGACTTGAAGCTGAATCATGTGTTTCGCATGGATTTGAAGCTAACTCGTTCGTTTTGCCTGCAGTTGAATCTACATCACTTATATCGCAAGTGTTTGAAGCTAAATCATGTGTATCGCGTGGAATTGAAGCTACCTCGTTTGTTCCTACAGCTTTTAAAGCTATATCACTTATATCGCAAGTATTTGAAGCTAAATCATATGTGTCGCATGGATTTGAAGCTGAACCTACTACATCGCATTGATTTGAAGCTAAATCTTGTGTATCGCATGGATTTGAAGTTAACTCTTTTGTTTCGCATGCAGTTGTAGCTAAATAATGTATATCACAAGTATTTGTAGTTAAACCATTTGTTTTGCATGGATTTGAAGCCAAGCCTTCTACTTCGCATTCATTTGAAGCTAAATCATTTGTTTCGCATGGATTTGAATCTGAGCCTTGTCCTTCGAATTGATTTTGAATCTAAATCATGTGTGTCGTATGGATTTGAAGCTAAACCTTCTACATCGCATTTATTTGAAGCTAAACCTTCTACATTCTATTGATTTGAAGCTAAACCTTCTACCTCTTATTGTTTTGAAGCTAAAACTTCTACATCGCATTGATTTGAAGCTAAATCATGTTTCTCGCATGGAATTGAAGCTACCTCGTTTGTTCCTACAGCTTTTGAAGCTATATCACTTATATCGCAAGTATTTGCAGCTAAATCGAATGTGTCGCATGGATTTGAAGCTGAACATACTACATCGCATTGATTTGAAGCTAAATCTTGTGTATCGCATGGATTTGAAGCTGAACCTTCTACATCGCATTGATTTGAAGCTAAATCATGTATATAGCATGGATTTGAAGCTATCTCGTTTATTTCGCATGCAGTTGTAGCTAAATAATGTATATCACAAGTATTTGTAGCTAAACCATTTGTTTTGCATGGATTTGAATCTAAGCCTTCTACTTCGCATTCATTTGAAGCTAAATCATTTGTTTCGCATGGATTTGAATCTAAGCCTTGTCCTTCGAATTAATTTGAAGCTAAATCATGTGTTTCGTATGGATTTGAAGCTAAACCTTCTACATCGCATTGATTTGAAGCTAAATCGTTTGTTTCGCATGGATTTGATTCAAAGCCTTGTCCTTCGAATTTATTTGAAGCTAAATCATGTGTTTCGTATGGATTTGAAGCTAAACCATCTACATCGCATTGACTTGAAGCTACACCTTCTACATTCTATTGATTTGAAGCTAAACCTTCTTCATCGCATTTATTTGCAGCTAAATAATGTGTTTCGCATGGATTTGAAGCTAACTCGTTCGTTGCGCACGCAGTTAAATCTATATAACGTATATCACAAGTATTTGAAGCTAAACCGTTTGATTCGCATGGATTTGAAGCTAAAACTTCTACATCCCATTGATTTGAAGTTAAATCATGTGTTACGCTTATATTGGAGATCACTCGTTTGTTTCGCCTGCACTTGAAGCTATATCACTTATATCGCAAGTATTTGAAGCTAAATCATATGTGTCGCATGGGTTTGAAGCTGAACCTACTACATCGCATTGATTTGAAGCTAAATCTTGTGTATCGCATGGATTTGAAGCTAAACCTTCCACATCGCATTGATTTGAAGCTAAATCATGTGTATCGCATGGATTTGAAGCTGACTCGTTCGTTTCGCATGCAGTTGTAGCTAAATAATGTATATCACAAGTATTTGTAGCTAAACCATTTGTTTTGCATGGATATGAAGCTAAGCCTTCTACTTCGCATTCATTTGAAGCTAAATCATTTCTTTCGCATGGATTTGAATCAAAGCATTGTACTTCGAATTGTTTTGAAGCTAAATCATGAGTTTCGCATGGATTTGAAGCTAAACCTTCCACATCGCATTGATTTGAAGCTAAATCATGTGTATCGCATGAATTTGAAGCTAACTCGTTAGTTTCGCATGCAGTTGTAGGTAAATAATGTATATCACAAGTATTTGTAGCTAAACCATTTGTTTTGCATGGATTTGAAGCTAAGCCTTCTACTTCGCATTCATTTGAAGCTAAATCATTTGTTTCGCATGGATTTGAATCTAAGCCTTGTCCTTCGAATCGATTTGAAGCTAAATCATGTGTTTCGTATGGATTTGAAGCTAAACCTTCTACATCGCAATGATTGGAAGCTAAATCTTGAGTATGGCATGGATTTGAAGCTAAACCTTCTACATCGCATTGATTTGAAGCTGAATCATGTGTATCGCATGGATTTGAAGCTAACTCGTTAGTTTCGCATGCAGTTGAAGCTAAATAATGTATATCACAAGTTTTTGTAGCTAAACCATTTGTTTTGCATGGATTTGAATCTAAGCCTTCTACTTCGCATTCATTTGAAGCTAAATCATTTGTTTCGCATGGATTTGAATCTAAGCCTTGTCCTTCGAATTGATTTGAAGCTAAATCATGTGTTTCGTATGGATTTGAAGCTAAACCTTCTACATCGCATTGATTTGAAGCTAAATCATTTGTTTCGCATGGATTTGAATCAAAGCCTTGTCCTTCGAATTTATTTGAAGCTAAATCATGTGTTTCGTATGGATTTGAAGCTAAACCATCTACATCGCATTGACTTGAAGCTAAACCTTCTACATTCTATTGATTTGAAGCTAAACCTTCTTCATCGCATTTATTTGCAGCTAAATAATGTGTTTCGCATGGATTTGAAGCTAACTCGTTCGTTGCGCACGCAGTTAAATCTAAATAACGTATATCACAAGCATTTGAAGCTAAACCATTTGATTCGCATGGATTTGAAGCTAAACCTTCTACATCGCATTGATTTGAAGCTAAATCATGTGTCTCGCATGGAATTGAAACTACCTCGTTCGTTCCTACAGCTTTTGAAGCTATATCACTTATATCGCAAGTATTTGAAGCTAAATCATATGTGTCGCATGGATTTGAAGCTGAACCTACTACATCGCATTCATTTGAAGCTAAATCTTGTGTATCGCATGGATTTGAAGCTTAACTTTCTACATCGCATTGATTTGAAGCTAAAGCATGTATGTAGCATGGATTTGAAGCTAACTCGTTTGTTTCGCATGCAGTTGTAGCTAAATAATGTATATCATAAGCATTTGTAGCTAAACCATTTGTTTTGCATGGATTTGAAGCTAAGCCTTCTACTTCGCATTCATTTGAAGCTATAGCATTTGTTTCGCATGGATTTGAAGCTAAATCTTCTTCATCGCATTGATTTGCAGCTAAATCATGTGTTTCGCATCGATTTGAAGCTAACTCGTTCGTTGCGCATGCAGTTAAATCTAAATAACGTATATCACAAGTATTTGAAGCTAAACCATTTGATTCGCATGGATTTGAAGCTAAGCCTTCTACATCGCATTGATTTGAAGCTAAATCATGTGTATCGCATGCAGTTGAAGCTAAATCATGTCTTTCACAAGTATTTGAAGATGAACCATTTGAATTGCATTGATTTGAACCCGATCCTTCTACTTCGCACTGATTTGCAGCTAAATAATGTGTTTCTCATGGATTTGAAGCTAAACCTTCTACATTGAATTGATTTGCAGCTGAGTCATGTGTTTCGCATGGATTTGAAGCTAACTCGATCGTTTCGCCTGTATTCGAAGTTATATCACTTATATCGCAAGTATTTGAAGCTAAATCATGTGTTACGCTCGAATTTGAAGCTAAACCTTCTACATCGCATTGATTTGAAACTAAAGCATGTATATAGCATGGATTTGAAGCTAACTCGTTTGTTTCGCATGCAGTTGTAGCTAAATAATGTATATCACAAGCATTTGTAGCTAAACCATTTGTTTTGCATGGATTTGAAGCTAAGCCTTCTACTTCGCATTCATTTGAAGCTAAATCATTTGTTTCGCATGGATTTGAATCTAAGCATTGTACTTCGAATTGATTTGAAGCTAAATCATGTGTTTCGTATGGATTTGAAGCTGAACCTTCTACATCGCATTGATTTGAAGCTAAATCATGTGTCTCGCATGGAATTGAAGCTAGCTCGTTTGTTCCTACAGCTTTTGAAGCTATATCACTTATATCGCAAGTATTTGAAGCTTAATCATATGTGTCGCATGGATTTGAAGCTGAACCTACTACATCGCATTGATTTGAAGCTAAATCTTGTGTATGGCATGGATTTGAAGCGAAACCTTCTACATCGCATTGATTTGAAGCTAAATCATGTGTTTCGCATGGAATTGAAGCAACCTCGTTTGTTCCTCCAGCTTTTCAAGCTATATCACTTATATCGCAAGTATTTGAAGCTAAATCATATGTGTCGCATGGATTTGAAGCTGAACCTTCTACATCGCATGGATTTTGAAGCTAACACGATTGATTAGTCTTCATATGAAGCTATATCACTTACACCCAATGTGTTTGAAGCTATATCATTTGTTTCGCATGGATTTGAAGCTAAATCTTCTTCATCGCATTGATTTGCAGCTAAATCATGTGTTTCGCATCGATTTGAAGCTAACTCGTTCGTTGCGCATGCAGTTAAATCTAAATAACGTATATCACAAGTATTTGAAGATAAACCATTTGATTCGCATGGATTTGAAGCTAAGCCTTCTACTTCGCATTAATTGGAAGATAAATCACCTGTTTTGCATGATTTGAAGCTACACCTTCTATATCGCATTGATTTGAAGCTAAATCATGTGTTTCGCATGGATTTGAAGCTAACTCGTTCGTTGCGCATGCAGTTAAATCTAAATAACGTATATCACAAGTATTTGAAGCTAAACCATTTGATTCGCATGGATTTGAAGCTAAGCCTTCTACATCGCATTCATTTGAAGCTAAATCATTTGTTTCGCACGGATTTGAATCTAAGCATTGTACTTCGAATTGATTTGAAGCTAAATCATGTGTTTCGTATGGATTTGAAGCTACGCCTTCTACTTCGCATTGATTTGAAGCTACCTCGTTTGTTCCTCCTGCTTTTGAAGCTAAATCACTTATACCGCATGGATTTGAAGCTGAACCTACTACATCGCATTGATTTGAAGCTAAATCTTGTGTATCGCATGGATCTGAAGCTAAGCCTTCTACTTCGCATTGATTTGAAGTTAAATCATTTGTTTCGCATGGAATTCAAGCATCCTCGTTTGTTCCTCCAGCTTTTGAAGCTATATCACTTACACCCAAGCGTTTGAAGCTACATCATTTGTTTCGCATGGATTTGAAGCTAATCCTTTCTTCATCGCATTGATTTGCATTGATTTGACGCTAACTCGTTCGTTGCGCATGCAGTTGTAGCTAAATAATGTATATCCAAGTATTTGTAGCTAAACCATTTGTTTCGCATGGATTTGAAGCTACGCCTTCTACTTCGCATTGATTTGAAGCTAAAGCATTTGTTTCGCATGGGTTTGAATCTAAGCATTGTACTTCGAATTGATTTGAAGCTAAATCATGTGTTTCGTATGGATTTGAAGCTGAACCTTCTACATCGCATTGATTTGAAGCTAAATCATGTGTCTCGCATGGAATTGAAGCATCCTCGTTTGTTCCTCCAGCTTTTGAAGCTATATCACTTATATCGCAAGTATTTGAAGCTAAATCGAATGTGTCGCATGGATTTGAAGCTGAACATACTACATCGCATTGATTTGAAGCTAAATCTTGTGTATCGCATGGATTTGAAGCTAAACCTTATACATCGCATTGATTAGATGATAAATCGTGTGTTTCGCATGGATTTGAAGCTAATTCGTTAGTTTCGCATGCAGTTGTAGCTAAATAATGTATATCACAAGTATTCGTAGCTAAACCATTTGTCTTGCATGGATTTGAAGCTAAGCCTTCTACTTCGCATTCATTTGAAGCTAAATCATTTGTTTCGCATGGATTTGAATCTAAGCCTTGTCCTTCGAATTGATTTGAAGCTGAATCTTGTGTATGTCATGGATTTGAAGCTAATCCTTCTACATCGCATTGACTTGAAGCTGAATCATGTGTATTGCATGGATTTGAAGCTAACTCGTTCGTTTCGCCTGTATTTGAAACTATATCACTTATATCGCAAGTATTTGAAGCTAAATCATGTGTATCGCATGGATTTGAAGCTAAACCTTCTACATCGCATTGATTTGAAGCTAAATCATTTTTTTCGCATGGATTTGAAGCTAAAACATGTGTTTCGCATGCAGTTGAATCTAAATCATGTCTTTCACAAGTATTTGAAGATGAACCATTTGAATTGCATTGATTTGAACCCGAGCCTTCTACTTCGCACTGATTTGCAGCTAAGTAATGTGTTCCGCATGGATTTGAAGCTAATCCTTCTACATCGCATTGACTTGAAGCTGAATCATGTGTTTCGCATGGATTTGAAGCTAACTCGTTCGTTTTGCCTGCAGTTGAATCTACATCACTTATATCGCAAGTGTTTGAAGCTAAATCATGTGTATCGCGTGGAATTGAAGCTACCTCGTTTGTTCCTACAGCTTTTAAAGCTATATCACTTATATCGCAAGTATTTGAAGCTAAATCATATGTGTCGCATGGATTTGAAGCTGAACCTACTACATCGCATTGATTTGAAGCTAAATCTTGTGTATCGCATGGATTTGAAGTTAACTCTTTTGTTTCGCATGCAGTTGTAGCTAAATAATGTATATCACAAGTATTTGTAGTTAAACCATTTGTTTTGCATGGATTTGAAGCCAAGCCTTCTACTTCGCATTCATTTGAAGCTAAATCATTTGTTTCGCATGGATTTGAATCTGAGCCTTGTCCTTCGAATTGATTTGAATCTAAATCATGTGTGTCGTATGGATTTGAAGCTAAACCTTCTACATCGCATTTATTTGAAGCTAAACCTTCTACATTCTATTGATTTGAAGCTAAACCTTCTACCTCTTATTGTTTTGAAGCTAAAACTTCTACATCGCATTGATTTGAAGCTAAATCATGTTTCTCGCATGGAATTGAAGCTACCTCGTTTGTTCCTACAGCTTTAGAAGCTATATCACTTATATCGCAAGTATTTGCAGCTAAATCGAATGTGTCGCATGGATTTGAAGCTGAACATACTACATCGCATTGATTTGAAGCTAAATCTTGTGTATCGCATGGATTTGAAGCTGAACCTTCTACATCGCATTGATTTGAAGCTAAATCATGTATATAGCATGGATTTGAAGCTATCTCGTTTATTTCGCATGAAGTTGTAGCTAAATAATGTATATCACAAGTATTTGTAGCTAAACCATTTGTTTTGCATGGATTTGAATCTAAGCCTTCTACTTCGCATTCATTTGAAGCTAAATCATTTGTTTCGCATGGATTTGAATCTAAGCCTTGTCCTTCGAATTGATTTGAAGCTAAATCATGTGTTTCGTATGGATTTGAAGCTAAACCTTCTACATCGCATTGATTTGAAGCTAAATCGTTTGTTTCGCATGGATTTGATTCAAAGCCTTGTCCTTCGAATTTATTTGAAGCTAAATCATGTGTTTCGTATGGATTTGAAGCTAAACCATCTACATCGCATTGACTTGAAGCTACACCTTCTACATTCTATTGATTTGAAGCTAAACCTTCTTCATCGCATTTATTTGCAGCTAAATAATGTGTTTCGCATGGATTTGAAGCTAACTCGTTCGTTGGGCACGCAGTTAAATCTATATAACGTATATCACAAGTATTTGAAGCTAAACCATTTGATTCGCATGGATTTGAAGCTAAAACTTCTACATCCCATTGACTTGAAGTTAAATCATGTGTTACGCTTATATTGGAGATCACTCGTTTGTTTCGCCTGCACTTGAAGCTATATCACTTATATCGCAAGTATTTGAAGCTAAATCATATGTGTCGCATGGGTTTGAAGCTGAACCTACTACATCGCATTGATTTGAAGCTAAATCTTGTGTATCGCATGGATTTGAAGCTAAACCTTCCACATCGCATTGATTTGAAGCTAAATCATGTGTATCGCATGGATTTGAAGCTGACTCGTTCGTTTCGCATGCAGTTGTAGCTAAATAATGTATATCACAAGTATTTGTAGCTAAACCATTTGTTTTGCATGGATTTGAAGCTAAGCCTTCTACTTCGCATTCATTTGAAGCTAAATCATTTCTTTCGCATGGATTTGAATCAAAGCATTGTACTTCGAATTGTTTTGAAGCTAAATCATGAGTTTCGCATGGATTTGAAGCTAAACCTTCCACATCGCATTGATTTGAAGCTAAATCATGTGTATCGCATGAATTTGAAGCTAACTCGTTAGTTTCGCATGCAGTTGTAGGTAAATAATGTATATCACAAGTATTTGTAGCTAAACCATTTGTTTTGCATGGATTTGAAGCTAAGCCTTCTACTTCGCATTCATTTGAAGCTAAATCATTTGTTTCGCATGGATTTGAATCTAAGCCTTGTCCTTCGAATCGATTTGAAGCTAAATCATGTGTTTCGTATGGATTTGAAGCTAAACCTTCTACATCGCAATGATTGGAAGCTAAATCTTGAGTATGGCATGGATTTGAAGCTAAACCTTCTACATCGCATTGATTTGAAGCTGAATCATGTGTATCGCATGGATTTGAAGCTAACTTGTTAGTTTCGCATGCAGTTGAAGCTAAATAATGTATATCACAAGTTTTTGTAGCTAAACCATTTGTTTTGCATGGATTTGAATCTAAGCCTTCTACTTCGCATTCATTTGAAGCTAAATCATTTGTTTCGCATGGATTTGAATCTAAGCCTTGTCCTTCGAATTGATTTGAAGCTAAATCATGTGTTTCGTATGGATTTGAAGCTAAACCTTCTACATCGCATTGATTTGAAGCTAAATCATTTGTTTCGCATGGATTTGAATCAAAGCCTTGTCCTTCGAATTTATTTGAAGCTAAATCATGTGTTTCGTATGGATTTGAAGCTAAACCATCTACATCGCATTGACTTGAAGCTAAACCTTCTACATTCTATTGATTTGAAGCTAAACCTTCTTCATCGCATTTATTTGCAGCTAAATAATGTGTTTCGCATGGATTTGAAGCTAACTCGTTTGTTCCTACAGCTTTTGAAGCTATATCAGTTATATCGCAAGTATTTGAAGCTAAATCATATGTGTCGCATGGATTTGAAGCTGAACCTACTACATCGCATTCATTTGAAGCTAAATCTTGTGTATCGCATGGATTTGAAGCTTAACTTTCTACATCGCATTGATTTGAAGCTAAAGCATGTATATAGCATGGATTTGAAGCTAACTCGTTTGTTTCGCATGCAGTTGTAGCTAAATAATGTATATCATAAGCATTTGTAGCTAAACCATTTGTTTTGCATGGATTTGAAGCTAAGCCTTCTACTTCGCATTCATTTGAAGCTATAGCATTTGTTTCGCATGGATTTGAAGCTAAATCTTCTTCATCGCATTGATTTGCAGCTAAATCATGTGTTTCGCATCGATTTGAAGCTAACTCGTTCGTTGCGCATGCAGTTAAATCTAAATAACGTATATCACAAGTATTTGAAGCTAAACCATTTGATTCGCATGGATTTGAAGCTAAGCCTTCTACATCGCATTGATTTGAAGCTAAATCATGTGTATCGCATGCAGTTGAAGCTAAATCATGTCTTTCACAAGTATTTGAAGATGAACCATTTGAATTGCATTGATTTGAACCCGATCCTTCTACTTCGCACTGATTTGCAGCTAAATAATGTGTTTCTCATGGATTTGAAGCTAAACCTTCTACATTGAATTGATTTGCAGCTGAGTCATGTGTTTCGCATGGATTTGAAGCTAACTCGATCGTTTCGCCTGTATTCGAAGTTATATCACTTATATCGCAAGTATTTGAAGCTAAATCATGTGTTACGCTCGAATTTGAAGCTAAACCTTCTACATCGCATTGATTTGAAACTAAAGTATGTATATAGCATGGATTTGAAGCTAACTCGTTTGTTTCGCATGCAGTTGTAGCTAAATAATGTATATCACAAGCATTTGTAGCTAAACCATTTGTTTTGCATGGATTTGAAGCTAAGCCTCCTACTTCGCATTCATTTGAAGCTAAATCATTTGTTTCGCATGGATTTGAATCTAAGCATTGTACTTCGAATTGATTTGAAGCTAAATCATGTGTTTCGTATGGATTTGAAGCTGAACCTTCTACATCGCATTGATTTGAAGCTAAATCATGTGTCTCGCATGGAATTGAAGCTAGCTCGTTTGTTCCTACAGCTTTTGAAGCTATATCACTTATATCGCAAGTATTTGAAGCTTAATCATATGTGTCGCATGGATTTGAAGCTGAACCTACTACATCGCATTGATTTGAAGCTAAATCTTGTGTATGGCATGGATTTGAAGCGAAACCTTCTACATCGCATTGATTTGAAGCTAAATCATGTGTTTCGCATGGAATTGAAGCAACCTCGTTTGTTCCTCCAGCTTTTCAAGCTATATCACTTATATCGCAAGTATTTGAAGCTAAATCATATGTGTCGCATGGATTTGAAGCTGAACCTTCTACATCGCATGGATTTTGAAGCTAACACGATTGATTAGTCTTCATATGAAGCTATATCACTTACACCCAATGTGTTTGAAGCTATATCATTTGTTTCGCATGGATTTGAAGCTAAATCTTCTTCATCGCATTGATTTGCAGCTAAATCATGTGTTTCGCATCGATTTGAAGCTAACTCGTTCGTTGCGCATGCAGTTAAATCTAAATAACGTATATCACAAGTATTTGAAGATAAACCATTTGATTCGCATGGATTTGAAGCTAAGCCTTCTACTTCGCATTAATTGGAAGATAAATCACGTGTTTTGCATGGATTTGAAGCTAAACCTTCTACATCGCATTGATTTGAAGCTAAATCATGTGTTTCGCATGGATTTGAAGCTAACTCGTTCGTTGCGCATGCAGTTAAATCTAAATAACGTATATCGCAAGTATTTGAAGCTAAACCATTTGATTCGCATGGATTTGAAGCTAAGCCTTCTACATCGCATTCATTTGAAGCTAAATCATTTGTTTCGCACGGATTTGAATCTAAGCATTGTACTTCGAATTGATTTGAAGCTAAATCATGTGTTTCGTATGGATTTGAAGCTACGCCTTCTACTTCGCATTGATTTGAAGCTACCTCGTTTGTTCCTCCTGCTTTTGAAGCTAAATCACTTATACCGCATGGATTTGAAGCTGAACCTACTACATCGCATTGATTTGAAGCTAAATCTTGTGTATCGCATGGATCTGAAGCTAAGCCTTCTACTTCGCATTGATTTGAAGTTAAATCATTTGTTTCGCATGGAATTCAAGCATCCTCGTTTGTTCCTCCAGCTTTTGAAGCTATATCACTTATATCGCAAGTATTTGAAGCTAAATCATATGTGTCGCATGGATTTGAAGCTGAACCTACTACATCGCATTGATTTGAAGCTAAATCTTGTGTATCGCATGGATTTGAAGCTAAACCTTCCACATCGCATTGATTTGAAGCTGAATCATGTGTATCGCATAGATTTGAAGCTAACTCGTTCGTTGCGCATGCAGTTGTAGCTAAATAATGTATATCACAAGTATTTGTAGCTAAACCATTTGTTTCGCATGGATTTGAAGCTACGCCTTCTACTTCGCATTGATTTGAAGCTAAAGCATTTGTTTCGCATGGGTTTGAATCTAAGCATTGTACTTCGAATTGATTTGAAGCTAAATCATGTGTTTCGTATGGATTTGAAGCTGAACCTTCTACATCGCATTGATTTGAAGCTAAATCATGTGTCTCGCATGGAATTGAAGCATCCTCGTTTGTTCCTCCAGCTTTTGAAGCTATATCACTTATATCGCAAGTATTTGAAGCTAAATCGAATGTGTCGCATGGATTTGAAGCTGAACATACTACATCGCATTGATTTGAAGCTAAATCTTGTGTATCGCATGGATTTGAAGCTAAACCTTATACATCGCATTGATTAGATGATAAATCGTGTGTTTCGCATGGATTTGAAGCTAATTCGTTAGTTTCGCATGCAGTTGTAGCTAAATAATGTATATCACAAGTATTCGTAGCTAAACCATTTGTCTTGCATGGATTTGAAGCTAAGCCTTCTACTTCGCATTCATTTGAAGCTAAATCATTTGTTTCGCATGGATTTGAATCTAAGCCTTGTCCTTCGAATTGATTTGAAGCTGAATCTTGTGTATGTCATGGATTTGAAGCTAATCCTTCTACATCGCATTGACTTGAAGCTGAATCATGTGTATTGCATGGATTTGAAGCTAACTCGTTCGTTTCGCCTGTATTTGAAACTATATCACTTATATCGCAAGTATTTGAAGCTAAATCATGTGTATCGCATGGATTTGAAGCTAAACCTTCTACATCGCATTGATTTGAAGCTAAATCATTTTTTTCGCATGGATTTGAAGCTAAAACATGTGTTTCGCATGCAGTTGAATCTAAATCATGTCTTTCACAAGTATTTGAAGATGAACCATTTGAATTGCATTGATTTGAACCCGAGCCTTCTACTTCGCACTGATTTGCAGCTAAGTAATGTGTTCCGCATGGATTTGAAGCTAATCCTTCTACATCGCATTGACTTGAAGCTGAATCATGTGTTTCGCATGGATTTGAAGCTAACTCGTTCGTTTTGCCTGCAGTTGAATCTACATCACTTATATCGCAAGTGTTTGAAGCTAAATCATGTGTATCGCGTGGAATTGAAGCTACCTCGTTTGTTCCTACAGCTTTTAAAGCTATATCACTTATATCGCAAGTATTTGAAGCTAAATCATATGTGTCGCATGGATTTGAAGCTGAACCTACTACATCGCATTGATTTGAAGCTAAATCTTGTGTATCGCATGGATTTGAAGTTAACTCTTTTGTTTCGCATGCAGTTGTAGCTAAATAATGTATATCACAAGTATTTGTAGTTAAACCATTTGTTTTGCATGGATTTGAAGCCAAGCCTTCTACTTCGCATTCATTTGAAGCTAAATCATTTGTTTCGCATGGATTTGAATCTGAGCCTTGTCCTTCGAATTGATTTGAATCTAAATCATGTGTGTCGTATGGATTTGAAGCTAAACCTTCTACATCGCATTTATTTGAAGCTAAACCTTCTACATTCTATTGATTTGAAGCTAAACCTTCTACCTCTTATTGTTTTGAAGCTAAAACTTCTACATCGCATTGATTTGAAGCTAAATCATGTTTCTCGCATGGAATTGAAGCTACCTCGTTTGTTCCTACAGCTTTAGAAGCTATATCACTTATATCGCAAGTATTTGCAGCTAAATCGAATGTGTCGCATGGATTTGAAGCTGAACATACTACATCGCATTGATTTGAAGCTAAATCTTGTGTATCGCATGGATTTGAAGCTGAACCTTCTACATCGCATTGATTTGAAGCTAAATCATGTATATAGCATGGATTTGAAGCTATCTCGTTTATTTCGCATGAAGTTGTAGCTAAATAATGTATATCACAAGTATTTGTAGCTAAACCATTTGTTTTGCATGGATTTGAATCTAAGCCTTCTACTTCGCATTCATTTGAAGCTAAATCATTTGTTTCGCATGGATTTGAATCTAAGCCTTGTCCTTCGAATTGATTTGAAGCTAAATCATGTGTTTCGTATGGATTTGAAGCTAAACCTTCTACATCGCATTGATTTGAAGCTAAATCGTTTGTTTCGCATGGATTTGATTCAAAGCCTTGTCCTTCGAATTTATTTGAAGCTAAATCATGTGTTTCGTATGGATTTGAAGCTAAACCATCTACATCGCATTGACTTGAAGCTACACCTTCTACATTCTATTGATTTGAAGCTAAACCTTCTTCATCGCATTTATTTGCAGCTAAATAATGTGTTTCGCATGGATTTGAAGCTAACTCGTTCGTTGCGCACGCAGTTAAATCTATATAACGTATATCACAAGTATTTGAAGCTAAACCATTTGATTCGCATGGATTTGAAGCTAAAACTTCTACATCCCATTGACTTGAAGTTAAATCATGTGTTACGCTTATATTGGAGATCACTCGTTTGTTTCGCCTGCACTTGAAGCTATATCACTTATATCGCAAGTATTTGAAGCTAAATCATATGTGTCGCATGGGTTTGAAGCTGAACCTACTACATCGCATTGATTTGAAGCTAAATCTTGTGTATCGCATGGATTTGAAGCTAAACCTTCCACATCGCATTGATTTGAAGCTAAATCATGTGTATCGCATGGATTTGAAGCTGACTCGTTCGTTTCGCATGCAGTTGTAGCTAAATAATGTATATCACAAGTATTTGTAGCTAAACCATTTGTTTTGCATGGATTTGAAGCTAAGCCTTCTACTTCGCATTCATTTGAAGCTAAATCATTTCTTTCGCATGGATTTGAATCAAAGCATTGTACTTCGAATTGTTTTGAAGCTAAATCATGAGTTTCGCATGGATTTGAAGCTAAACCTTCCACATCGCATTGATTTGAAGCTAAATCATGTGTATCGCATGAATTTGAAGCTAACTCGTTAGTTTCGCATGCAGTTGTAGGTAAATAATGTATATCACAAGTATTTGTAGCTAAACCATTTGTTTTGCATGGATTTGAAGCTAAGCCTTCTACTTCGCATTCATTTGAAGCTAAATCATTTGTTTCGCATGGATTTGAATCTAAGCCTTGTCCTTCGAATCGATTTGAAGCTAAATCATGTGTTTCGTATGGATTTGAAGCTAAACCTTCTACATCGCAATGATTGGAAGCTAAATCTTGAGTATGGCATGGATTTGAAGCTAAACCTTCTACATCGCATTGATTTGAAGCTGAATCATGTGTATCGCATGGATTTGAAGCTAACTCGTTAGTTTCGCATGCAGTTGAAGCTAAATAATGTATATCACAAGTTTTTGTAGCTAAACCATTTGTTTTGCATGGATTTGAATCTAAGCCTTCTACTTCGCATTCATTTGAAGCTAAATCATTTGTTTCGCATGGATTTGAATCTAAGCCTTGTCCTTCGAATTGATTTGAAGCTAAATCATGTGTTTCGTATGGATTTGAAGCTAAACCTTCTACATCGCATTGATTTGAAGCTAAATCATTTGTTTCGCATGGATTTGAATCAAAGCCTTGTCCTTCGAATTTATTTGAAGCTAAATCATGTGTTTCGTATGGATTTGAAGCTAAACCATCTACATCGCATTGACTTGAAGCTAAACCTTCTACATTCTATTGATTTGAAGCTAAACCTTCTTCATCGCATTTATTTGCAGCTAAATAATGTGTTTCGCATGGATTTGAAGCTAACTCGTTTGTTCCTACAGCTTTTGAAGCTATATCAGTTATATCGCAAGTATTTGAAGCTAAATCATATGTGTCGCATGGATTTGAAGCTGAACCTACTACATCGCATTCATTTGAAGCTAAATCTTGTGTATCGCATGGATTTGAAGCTTAACTTTCTACATCGCATTGATTTGAAGCTAAAGCATGTATATAGCATGGATTTGAAGCTAACTCGTTTGTTTCGCATGCAGTTGTAGCTAAATAATGTATATCATAAGCATTTGTAGCTAAACCATTTGTTTTGCATGGATTTGAAGCTAAGCCTTCTACTTCGCATTCATTTGAAGCTATAGCATTTGTTTCGCATGGATTTGAAGCTAAATCTTCTTCATCGCATTGATTTGCAGCTAAATCATGTGTTTCGCATCGATTTGAAGCTAACTCGTTCGTTGCGCATGCAGTTAAATCTAAATAACGTATATCACAAGTATTTGAAGCTAAACCATTTGATTCGCATGGATTTGAAGCTAAGCCTTCTACATCGCATTGATTTGAAGCTAAATCATGTGTATCGCATGCAGTTGAAGCTAAATCATGTCTTTCACAAGTATTTGAAGATGAACCATTTGAATTGCATTGATTTGAACCCGATCCTTCTACTTCGCACTGATTTGCAGCTAAATAATGTGTTTCTCATGGATTTGAAGCTAAACCTTCTACATTGAATTGATTTGCAGCTGAGTCATGTGTTTCGCATGGATTTGAAGCTAACTCGATCGTTTCGCCTGTATTCGAAGTTATATCACTTATATCGCAAGTATTTGAAGCTAAATCATGTGTTACGCTCGAATTTGAAGCTAAACCTTCTACATCGCATTGATTTGAAACTAAAGCATGTATATAGCATGGATTTGAAGCTAACTCGTTTGTTTCGCATGCAGTTGTAGCTAAATAATGTATATCACAAGCATTTGTAGCTAAACCATTTGTTTTGCATGGATTTGAAGCTAAGCCTCCTACTTCGCATTCATTTGAAGCTAAATCATTTGTTTCGCATGGATTTGAATCTAAGCATTGTACTTCGAATTGATTTGAAGCTAAATCATGTGTTTCGTATGGATTTGAAGCTGAACCTTCTACATCGCATTGATTTGAAGCTAAATCATGTGTCTCGCATGGAATTGAAGCTAGCTCGTTTGTTCCTACAGCTTTTGAAGCTATATCACTTATATCGCAAGTATTTGAAGCTTAATCATATGTGTCGCATGGATTTGAAGCTGAACCTACTACATCGCATTGATTTGAAGCTAAATCTTGTGTATGGCATGGATTTGAAGCGAAACCTTCTACATCGCATTGATTTGAAGCTAAATCATGTGTTTCGCATGGAATTGAAGCAACCTCGTTTGTTCCTCCAGCTTTTCAAGCTATATCACTTATATCGCAAGTATTTGAAGCTAAATCATATGTGTCGCATGGATTTGAAGCTGAACCTTCTACATCGCATGGATTTTGAAGCTAACACGATTGATTAGTCTTCATATGAAGCTATATCACTTACACCCAATGTGTTTGAAGCTATATCATTTGTTTCGCATGGATTTGAAGCTAAATCTTCTTCATCGCATTGATTTGCAGCTAAATCATGTGTTTCGCATCGATTTGAAGCTAACTCGTTCGTTGCGCATGCAGTTAAATCTAAATAACGTATATCACAAGTATTTGAAGATAAACCATTTGATTCGCATGGATTTGAAGCTAAGCCTTCTACTTCGCATTAATTGGAAGATAAATCACGTGTTTTGCATGGATTTGAAGCTAAACCTTCTACATCGCATTGATTTGAAGCTAAATCATGTGTTTCGCATGGATTTGAAGCTAACTCGTTCGTTGCGCATGCAGTTAAATCTAAATAACGTATATCGCAAGTATTTGAAGCTAAACCATTTGATTCGCATGGATTTGAAGCTAAGCCTTCTACATCGCATTCATTTGAAGCTAAATCATTTGTTTCGCACGGATTTGAATCTAAGCATTGTACTTCGAATTGATTTGAAGCTAAATCATGTGTTTCGTATGGATTTGAAGCTACGCCTTCTACTTCGCATTGATTTGAAGCTACCTCGTTTGTTCCTCCTGCTTTTGAAGCTAAATCACTTATACCGCATGGATTTGAAGCTGAACCTACTACATCGCATTGATTTGAAGCTAAATCTTGTGTATCGCATGGATCTGAAGCTAAGCCTTCTACTTCGCATTGATTTGAAGTTAAATCATTTGTTTCGCATGGAATTCAAGCATCCTCGTTTGTTCCTCCAGCTTTTGAAGCTATATCACTTATATCGCAAGTATTTGAAGCTAAATCATATGTGTCGCATGGATTTGAAGCTGAACCTACTACATCGCATTGATTTGAAGCTAAATCTTGTGTATCGCATGGATTTGAAGCTAAACCTTCCACATCGCATTGATTTGAAGCTGAATCATGTGTATCGCATAGATTTGAAGCTAACACGTTAGTTTCGCATGCAGTTGTAGCTAAATAATGTATATCACAAGTATTTGTAGCTAAACCATTTGTTTCGCATGGATTTGAAGCTACGCCTTCTACTTCGCATTGATTTGAAGCTAAAGCATTTGTTTCGCATGGGTTTGAATCTAAGCATTGTACTTCGAATTGATTTGAAGCTAAATCATGTGTTTCCTATGGATTTGAAGCTGAACCTTCTACATCGCATTGATTTGAAGCTAAATCATGTGTCTCGCATGGAATTGAAGCATCCTCGTTTGTTCCTCCAGCTTTTGAAGCTATATCACTTATATCGCAAGTATTTGAAGCTAAATCGAATGTGTCGCATGGATTTGAAGCTGAACATACTACATCGCATTGATTTGAAGCTAAATCTTGTGTATCGCATGGATTTGAAGCTAAACCTTATACATCGCATTGATTAGATGATAAATCGTGTGTTTCGCATGGATTTGAAGCTAATTCGTTAGTTTCGCATGCAGTTGTAGCTAAATAATGTATATCAAAAGTATTCGTAGCTAAACCATTTGTCTTGCATGGATTTGAAGCTAAGCCTTCTACTTCGCATTCATTTGAAGCTAAATCATTTGTTTCGCATGGATTTGAATCTAAGCCTTGTCCTTCGAATCGATTTGAAGCTAAATCATGTGTTTCGTATGGATTTGAAGCTAAACCTTCTACATCGCAATGATTGGAAGCTAAATCTTGAGTATGGCATGGATTTGAAGCTAAACCTTCTACATCGCATTGATTTGAAGCTGAATCATGTGTATCGCATGGATTTGAAGCTAACTCGTTAGTTTCGCATGCAGTTGAAGCTAAATAATGTATATCACAAGTTTTTGTAGCTAAACCATTTGTTTTGCGTGGATTTGAATCTAAGCCTTCTACTTCGCATTCATTTGAAGCTAAATCATTTGTTTCGCATGGATTTGAATCTAAGCCTTGTCCTTCGAATTGATTTGAAGCTAAATCATGTGTTTCGTATGGATTTGAAGCTAAACCTTCTACATCGCATTGATTTGAAGCTAAATCATTTGTTTCGCATGGATTTGAATCAAAGCCTTGTCCTTCGAATTTATTTGAAGCTAAATCATGTGTTTCGTATGGATTTGAAGCTAAACCATCTACATCGCATTGACTTGAAGCTAAACCTTCTACATTCTATTGATTTGAAGCTAAACCTTCTTCATCGCATTTATTTGCAGCTAAATAATGTGTTTCGCATGGATTTGAAGCTAACTCGTTCGTTGCGCACGCAGTTAAATCTAAATAACGTATATCACAAGCATTTGAAGCTAAACCATTTGATTCGCATGGATTTGAAGCTAAACCTTCTACATCGCATTGATTTGAAGCTAAATCATGTGTCTCGCATGGAATTGAAACTACCTCGTTTGTTCCTACAGCTTTTGAAGCTATATCAGTTATATCGCAAGTATTTGAAGCTAAATCATATGTGTCGCATGGATTTGAAGCTGAACCTACTACATCGCATTCATTTGAAGCTAAATCTTGTGTATCGCATGGATTTGAAGCTTAACTTTCTACATCGCATTGATTTGAAGCTAAAGCATGTATATAGCATGGATTTGAAGCTAACTCGTTTGTTTCGCATGCAGTTGTAGCTAAATAATGTATATCATAAGCATTTGTAGCTAAACCATTTGTTTTGCATGGATTTGAAGCTAAGCCTTCTACTTCGCATTCATTTGAAGCTATAGCATTTGTTTCGCATGGATTTGAAGCTAAATCTTCTTCATCGCATTGATTTGCAGCTAAATCATGTGTTTCGCATCGATTTGAAGCTAACTCGTTCGTTGCGCATGCAGTTAAATCTAAATAACGTATATCACAAGTATTTGAAGCTAAACCATTTGATTCGCATGGATTTGAAGCTAAGCCTTCTACATCGCATTGATTTGAAGCTAAATCATGTGTATCGCATGCAGTTGAAGCTAAATCATGTCTTTCACAAGTATTTGAAGATGAACCATTTGAATTGCATTGATTTGAACCCGATCCTTCTACTTCGCACTGATTTGCAGCTAAATAATGTGTTTCTCATGGATTTGAAGCTAAACCTTCTACATTGAATTGATTTGCAGCTGAGTCATGTGTTTCGCATGGATTTGAAGCTAACTCGATCGTTTCGCCTGTATTCGAAGTTATATCACTTATATCGCAAGTATTTGAAGCTAAATCATGTGTTACGCTCGAATTTGAAGCTAAACCTTCTACATCGCATTGATTTGAAACTAAAGCATGTATATAGCATGGATTTGAAGCTAACTCGTTTGTTTCGCATGCAGTTGTAGCTAAATAATGTATATCACAAGCATTTGTAGCTAAACCATTTGTTTTGCATGGATTTGAAGCTAAGCCTTCTACTTCGCATTCATTTGAAGCTAAATCATTTGTTTCGCATGGATTTGAATCTAAGCATTGTACTTCGAATTGATTTGAAGCTAAATCATGTGTTTCGTATGGATTTGAAGCTGAACCTTCTACATCGCATTGATTTGAAGCTAAATCATGTGTCTCGCATGGAATTGAAGCTAGCTCGTTTGTTCCTACAGCTTTTGAAGCTATATCACTTATATCGCAAGTATTTGAAGCTTAATCATATGTGTCGCATGGATTTGAAGCTGAACCTACTACATCGCATTGATTTGAAGCTAAATCTTGTGTATGGCATGGATTTGAAGCGAAACCTTCTACATCGCATTGATTTGAAGCTAAATCATGTGTTTCGCATGGAATTGAAGCAACCTCGTTTGTTCCTCCAGCTTTTCAAGCTATATCACTTATATCGCAAGTATTTGAAGCTAAATCATATGTGTCGCATGGATTTGAAGCTGAACCTTCTACATCGCATGGATTTTGAAGCTAACACGATTGATTAGTCTTCATATGAAGCTATATCACTTACACCCAATGTGTTTGAAGCTATATCATTTGTTTCGCATGGATTTGAAGCTAAATCTTCTTCATCGCATTGATTTGCAGCTAAATCATGTGTTTCGCATCGATTTGAAGCTAACTCGTTCGTTGCGCATGCAGTTAAATCTAAATAACGTATATCACAAGTATTTGAAGATAAACCATTTGATTCGCATGGATTTGAAGCTAAGCCTTCTACTTCGCATTAATTGGAAGATAAATCACGTGTTTTGCATGGATTTGAAGCTAAACCTTCTACATCGCATTGATTTGAAGCTAAATCATGTGTTTCGCATGGATTTGAAGCTAACTCGTTCGTTTCGCCTGTATTCGAAGCTATATCACTTATATCGCAAGTATTTGAAGCTAAATCATGTGTTACGCTTGGACTTGAAGCTAAACCTTTTAAATCGCATTGATTTGAAGCTAAATCAAGTATCTCGCATGGAATTGAAGCTACCACGTTTGTTCCTACAGCTTTTGAAGCTATATCACTTATATCGCAAGTATTTCAAGCTAAATCATATGTGTCGCATGGATTTGAAGCTGAATCATGTGTATCGCATAGATTTGAAGCTAACTCGTTAGTTTCGCATGCAGTTGTAGCTAAATAATGTATATCACAAGTATTTGTAGCTAAACCATTTGTTTCGCATGGATTTGAAGCTACGCCTTCTACTTCGCATTGATTTGAAGCTAAAGCATTTGTTTCGCATGGGTTTGAATCTAAGCATTGTACTTCGAATTGATTTGAAGCTAAATCATGTGTTTCGTATGGATTTGAAGCTGAACCTTCTACATCGCATTGATTTGAAGCTAAATCATGTGTCTCGCATGGAATTGAAGCATCCTCGTTTGTTCCTCCAGCTTTTGAAGCTATATCACTTATATCGCAAGTATTTAAAGCTAAATCGAATGTGTCGCATGGATTTGAAGCTGAACATACTACATCGCATTGATTTGAAGCTAAATCTTGTGTATCGCATGGATTTGAAGCTAAACCTTATACATCGCATTGATTAGATGATAAATCGTGTGTTTCGCATGGATTTGAAGCTGAACCTTCTACATCGCATTGATTTGAAGTTAAATCATGTATATAGCATGGATTTGAAGCTATCTCGTTTATGTCGCATGCAGTTGTAGCTAAATAATGTATATCACAAGTATTTGTAGCTAAACTATTTGTTTTGCATGGATTTGAATCTAAGCCTTCTACTTCGCATTCATTTGAAGCTAAATCATTTGTTTCGCATGGATTTGAATCTAAGCCTTGTCCTTCGAATTGATTTGAAGCTAAATCATGTGTTTTGTATGGATTTGAAGCTAAACCTTCTACATCGCATTGATTTGAAGCTAAATCGTTTGTTTCGCATGGATTTGATTCAAAGCCTTGTCCTTCGAATTTATTTGAAGCTAAATCATGTGTTTCGTATGGATTTGAAGCTAAACCATCTACATCGCATTGACTTGAAGCTAAACCTTCTACATTCTATTGATTTGAAGCTAAACCTTCTTCATCGCATTTATTTGCAGCTAAATAATGTGTTTCGCATGGATTTGAAGCTAACTCGTTCGTTGCGCACGCAGTTAAATCTATATAACGTATATCACAAGTATTTGAAGCTAAACCATTTGATTCGCATGGATTTGAAGCTAAAACTTCTACATCCCATTGATTTGAAGTTAAATCATGTGTTACGCTTATATTGGAGATCACTCGTTTGTTTCGCCTGCACTTGAAGCTATATCACTTATATCGCAAGTATTTGAAGCTAAATCATATGTGTCGCATGGGTTTGAAGCTGAACCTACTACATCGCATTGATTTGAAGCTAAATCTTGTGTATCGCATGGATTTGAAGCTAAACCTTCCACATCGCATTGATTTGAAGCTAAATCATGTGTATCGCATGGATTTGAAGCTGACTCGTTCGTTTCGCATGCAGTTGTAGCTAAATAATGTATATCACAAGTATTTGTAGCTAAACCATTTGTTTTGCATGGATTTGAAGCTAAGCCTTCTACTTCGCATTCATTTGAAGCTAAATAATTTGTTTCGCATGGATTTGAATCTAAGCCTTGTCCTTCGAATTGATTTGAAGCTAAATCATTTGTTTCGTATGGATTTGAAGCTAAACCTTCTACATCGCATTGATTTTTTGTCGCAGGGGTTACTGCGACGGTTTGTATAAAATAATCCGAGAGTTCTTTTGGTTTTTATAAACGAGAACTTTAATATAACTTGTAACAAAGGCGATGAGGTACAGTGTGTAGAAGGTAAAGGTAAACGAGTGACGGATGATACAGAAATATGGACACGTTGAGAGTCGGGGGAAAACTTGCTAACTGACTCCTCTCGGTCGAGAGGTCCTCGTATTTATTGGTAGGGAAAGTCCTTGAAATTGGTAAGGGAAAGTCCTCGGGAAGGGCGAAGGCCTTTCCCGAAGATTTTCCGACCGGGGTGATCCGGGACCTATGGTCCGAAGCTGTGTCCCAACGTTTTTATTGTTTTATTGCGGGGTGTACGCCTTGCGTCGGGAAAACCCAAAAAAGGCATGTGTACACCCCGCTTTTGAAGGACGTGTCTTTTTATGTCTGGTCCGCCACATTCACCCCCCTTCCAGTGATTAACGCTAAGGTACAAAATTGGTTGAAAAAAAAATATTATACCTATGGGAAATCAACGTGGTAATCTAAAATATATACATTTTACGGTGTGAATATGTCGCTTATAACATTGATAATGGTATTAGTAGTGGACAGCACATTTCATGGTTTATAATATGCGTACTCAAGATATATCGGAGTATATTAATAAGTATGTTCGTGAGCTAACGGCATTCCGAAGAAGTCTGGAAATTTTACTCTTCTACCGGAACGTGTTGTCGTTGGTACGTTTGAAGTGCCTTGTGCTTGTACTTCTGGTTGCAGGTTAGTCTTGTTGTGTTGTGTATTATTGTTTGCGGCATCTTTTAATAAATATGCTGGTTTAAGGCGGTCGATGGAGATTTTTGTATGTTTTCCGGTGATATCAAGGGTAAAATATTTTGTTGCGCGGTCGATTACTGTATATGGTCCATCGTATGGTGGCTGTAAGGGTTTTCTTACCGCGTCATGGCGAACGGAGACTTGTTGCGACGTTGCTAGGTCTTTAAAAATAAAAGGCTTTTTCTCTCCGTGTTTAACCGGAGCTGTTGGTTTAATTTCCTTGATATGCTGGCGTAGTTGTTTTACGAAATCATTGGTATCCTGTACTTTATGGTTTTCGAAAAATTCTCCTGGTAAACGGACACTTTCTCCATATACTAGCTCTGTTGAGCTTGCCTGTAGATCTTCTTTGGGTGCTGATCTAATGCCTAATAAAACAATAGGAAGTCGTTGGGTCCATTTGTTGTCTTCATGACACATGATTCCTGCTTTGAGTTGCCTATGGAATCGTTCAACCATTCCGTTGGCTTGCGGGTGGTATGCAGTTGTCACAAGGTGTGAGGCGCCAATCAAACGGGTTAATTCTTTGAATAACTGTGAAGTCTTCCTTGGTCGGTTGTTATTCTCGCGGGGACTCCGAAGCGGCTAATCCAGTTCATAAAAACTTTTGCGACTGCTTCTGCGGTGATTTCTTCCACTGGCCAGGCTTCGGGCCATTGCGTGAATCGGTCCACGCACGTTACGCAGTACTTGAAACCTTCTGAGGATGTTATCGGGCCAACTATGTCCATATGAATGTGTTGGAATCTAGCGCTTGGTGTTTCGAATTTGCCTATAGGTGAAGACACGTGCTTAGATATTTTTGATTTTTGGCATTGTATGCATGTTCGAACCCATTGTGTGCAATCTTTCCGCATGGATGGCCACACAAACCTTTCTTTGATAAGTTTTATGGTGGCCCGTGTACCTGGGTGGGCTAATCCATGGATCCGTTGGAAAACCTTCTTGCGGAATGACGGTACGATATAAGGGCGGGCTCTCTGTGTAGAAATATCGCAGTAGATGTTGGCTTTACACGGTTCAAAGAAAATAGATTTTAGTTGTAGGTTTGTATCGGATTGCAATAAATGTTGTAGTTCTTCTTCATCGGTTTGTGCTGCGGCGAGAGCTGGAAGAAATCTCTTCGATTTCTTCGATTCTCGATAGAGCGTCTGCGACTACATTATTTATGCCCGAAATATGTTTTATGTCCGATGTGAATTGTGAAATGTAATCAAAGTAACGGAACTGCCTTGGGGATTTTTCTTTCTTTTGGTTAAAAACATAAGTAAGCGGTTTGTGATCTGTGAATATGGTGAAGTTTCTGCCTTCTACAGCGTAAATGAAGTACTTTATGGCTTCGTAAATAGCGAGAAGCTCGCGATCGTACGCGCTATACTTAGCTTGAGTTTTTGTCAGGGGGCGAGAGAAAAATCCAAGGGGTTGCCAATCGTTGTTTGTCCTTTGTTGCAAAACGGCTCCTATCGCGTGGTCAGAAGCGTCCACAGTTATTGATAATGGAGCATTTATTGCTGGATGTACCAACAGCGTGGCGTTGGCTAGGCCTTCTTTTATTGCGACGAAAGCTTGTTTGGCCTCTTCGGTCCAATTGATATGTTTGTTACCTGTCATTTTTGGGCCTGTCAGTAGGCCGTTAAGGGGCTTTTGTCGTGTCGCAGCTGCTGGCAGGAATCGACGGTAGAAGTTAACCATCCCAAGGAAACGGCGTAATTGTTTTACGGTTGTCGGCTGAGGGAAGTTTTTTACGGCGTCGACCTTATGTTCGGGTGGGCGAGTTCCCTTCTCGTCTACCTGGTAGCCGAGAAATTTGACCTGAGAGGCTCCGAATACGCATTTGCTTGGGTTTATGACAATGCCATATTCCTTCAATCTTTTGAGGATAATCTCGAGGTGTTGCAGATGTTCGCTCGGGTTTGCGGAAGCTATTAAAAAATCGTCGAGATAGGCGAAGACGAAATCCAAACCTCGCGTAACTTCGTCTATGAATCTCTGAAAAGTTTGAGCTATCTCGCAAAGGCCGAAGGGTCCGTATAAATATTCAAATAAACCAAAAGGTGTAATTACGGCGGTTTTTGGAATATCCTCCGCAGCTATCGGTATCTGGTGGTAAGCGCGCACGAGGTCGATGGTTGAGAAGATTGTTTTCCCGTGTAGATTTTGTGAGAAATCTTCGATGCGTCGTATGGGATATCTATTCGGAATTGTTCGTTTATTCAACTCGCGGTAGTCTACGCAAGGGCGCCATTCTCCGTTTTTTTTCGTGACCATGTGCAACGGTGATGACCATGGGCTCTTAGAAGGTCGAATAATCCCTTGCTTGAGCAGCAGGTCAAATTCCGCTTTTGCTGCTTTATAGCGGTCCGGTGCGAGTTGTCAGACTTTGTGAGAGATAGGCGTTCCGGGGGTCGTTTCAATATGGTGCTCGATACTGTGTTTTGCAGCGCTAGGCGTACCCGCGGGATGTGTTATTTCACTGTATCGTGAAAGTAAGGCGTGATATTGCGTATCGCCGTGAATTGTCTTGATTGTGACAAATTTGTCCCGTACTATTGAGCCTTGCGTAGTTCGCGATGTTGTGCCATCGACTAAACATCTGTTTTTGATGTCGACGAGTAACCCAAAATGACCTAGGAAATCCGCGCCGATGATTGGTTTAGCGATATCCGCTACAATAAATCGCCATATTAACTCGCGACGTAGATCGAAGTCGACTCTCAGCGTAATTGTCCCGTATGTGGGGATCCTTGTACCGTTTGCCGCAAACATTTCGTAATTTGAGCGCGGCGGGTTCGTCGATAAGTACGTCCGAGGGTAAACGCTCACGTCCGCGCCAGTATCAATAAGGTATTGAATCCTTGACGCTTTTTCAGTGATAAAAAGGCGGCTTGTAGGGAACTCGTCATATGTTGCCGCGATTATTGACGAGGATTTGAGTTTCCCGGATTCGCGGTGCACGGAGAAATGCATTTTATGGCTTTATCCGCGAAGCGTGCGTGGTACCAACACATACCTTGCTTACCACGACTATGGCTACGTTGCCGTGATCTGCCTCGCGTGAAGTTTTTAGTGCGTGTTCGGGCTTCTCTTTCGTTTAATATTGCTGTCAGCGTGGCTACTTGACGCGTTAAAGCTTCTACTTGCTGCGCCAAATTGTTGTCCGGGGCGGGTGTCCTGTCGATGCTGGCTACGTGTGCTCACGGTGCGAGTTCCACTATTTGGTCGGCGAGTAGGCCGAGTTTCTCCAACGTCGTATCCGTGTGCGTAGCGAGGATTGCTCGTACATGCGTCGGCAACCGGTTGAGACATATAGTTCGAACTATATTGTCCGGCACTGAATTTTCCAGCCCCCTTAGGTACCGCAAAAACTGTGAAGGTTTCCGGTCCCCCATTTCTTCTCGCTCCAGGAGTCGCTGAAGACGCGATTCGTTCGACTGCGAGAGGCGCGATATGAGCGTCTCTTTCAAAATTTTGAAGGGATTTTCAGCTGGCGGGTTGATAATTAGATCCTGTACCTCGGTTGCATACTTGGTTTCCAAGTTCGAGGCTGTGTACCAGAACTTTTTATTCTCGCATTTTATTCCCGCTATGAGAAACTGTCCTTCCAGTTGTGCAAACCACATAGCTGGTACCTCGGGTGTGAAGTTAGGTACGCGTATATTAATTTAATTTACCTCTACACCGGTGGCGGTAGTTTGGATGGGGCTGGCGTCCGTCATTTCGTATGAATTAAAAAAAATAAAGTTCACACTGTTTGTATAACACCACTCGGATCGCGAAGTTCGTATGTTGCCGAACGAGATGTCACTAAGAGTTACTAAGTTCTCGGTTATCACGCACTCGCGGTACTCTCGGATCACGTCGGGGTCACCAGTTTGTCGCAGGGGTTACTGCGACGGTTTGTATAAAATAATCCGAGAGTTTTTTTGGTTTTTATATAACGAGAACTTTAATATAACTTGTAACAAAGGCGATGAGGTACAGTGTGTAGAAGGTAAAGGTAAACGAGTGACGGATGATACAGAAATATGGACACGTTGAGAGTCGGAGGAAAACTTGCTAACTGACTTCTCTCGGTCGAGAGGTCCTCGTATTTATTGGTAGGGAAAGTCCTTGAAATTGGTAAGGGAAAGTCCTCGGGAAGGGCGAAGGCCTTTCCCGAAGATTTTCCGACCGGGGTGATCCGGGACCTATGGTCCGAAGCTGTGTCCCAACGTTTTTATTGTTTTATTACGGGGTGTACGCCTTGCGTCGAGAAAACCCGAAAAAGGCATGTGTACACCCCGCTTTTGAAGGACGTGTCTTTTTATGTCTGGTCCGCCACAATTTGAAGCTAAACTTTCTATATTCTATTGATTTGAAGCTAAACCTTCTACCTCTTATTGAATTGAAGCTAAACTTTCTACATCGCATTGATTTGAAGATAAATCATGTGTTTCGCATGGATTTGAAGCTAACTCGTTAGTTTCGCATGCAGTTGTAGCTAAATAATGAATATCACAAGTATTTGTAGCTAAACCATTTGATTCGCATGGATTTGAAGCTAAACCTTCTACGTCGCATTGATTTGAAGCTAAATCATGCGTATCGCATGGATTTTGAAGCTAACACGATTGATTAGTCTTCATTTGAAGCTATTTCACTTACACCCCAAGTGTTTGAAACTATATCATTTGTTTCGCATGGATTTGAAGCTAAACCTTCTACATCGCATTGATTTGAAGCTAAATCATGTGTATCGCATGGATTTGGAGCTAACTCGTTCTTTGCGCATGCAGTTAAATCTAAATAACGTATATCACAAGTATTTGAAGCTAAACCATTTGATTCGCATGGATTTGAAGCTAAGCCTTCTACTTCGCATTAATTGGAAGATAAATCACGTGTTTTGCATGGATTTGAAGTTAAACCTTCTACATCGCATTGATTTGAAGCTAAATCATGTGTTTCGCATGGATTTGAAGCTAACTCGTTCGTTTCGCATGCAGTTGTAGCTAAATAATGTATATCACAAGTATTGGTAGCTAAACCATTTGTTTTGCATGGTTTTGAAGCTAAGTCTTCTACTTCGCATTCTTTTGAAGCTAGATCATTTGTTTCGCGTGGTTTTGAATCTAAGCATTGGACTTCGAATTGATTTGAAGCTAAATCATGTGTTTCGTATGGATTTGAAGCTACGCCTTCTACTTCGCATTGATTTGAAGCTACATCATGTGTCTCGCATGGAATTGAAGCTACCTCGTTTGTTCCTACAGCTTTTCAAGCTATATCACTTATATCGCAAGTATTTGAAGCTAAATCATATGTGTCGCATGGATTTGAAGCTGAACCTTCTACATCGCATTGATTTGAAGCTAAATCTTGTGTATCGCATGGATTTGCAGCTAAACCTTCTACATCACATTGATTTGCAGCTAAATCATGTGTTTCGCATGGATTTGAAGCTAACTCGTTCGTGTAGCCTGCAGTTGAATCTACATCACTTATATCGCAAGTGTTTGAAGCTAAATCATGTGTATCGCGTGGATTTTGAAGCTAACTCGTTTGATTAGTCTGCATTTGAAGCTATATCACTTATACCCCAAGTGTTTGAAGCTAAATCATTTGTTTCGCGTGGATTTGAAGCTAAACCTTCTACATCGCATTGATTAGAAGTTAAATCATGTGTCGCGCATGGATTTGAAGCTAACTCGTTAGTTTCGCATGCAGTTGTAGCTAAATAATGTATATCACAAGTATTCGTAGCTAAACCATTTGTTTTGCATGGATTTGAAGCTACTTCTTCTACTTCGCATTGATTTGAAGCTAAATCATATGTTTCGCATGGAATTGAAGCAACCTCGTTTGTTCCTCCAGCTTTTGAAGCTATATCGCTTATATCGCATGGATTTGAAGCTGAACCTACTACATCGAATTGATTTGAAGCTAAATCTTGTATATCGCATGGATCTGAAGCTAAGCCTTCTACTTCGCATTAATTGGAAGATAAATCACGTGTTTTGCATGGATTTGAAGCTAAACCTTCTACATCGCATTTATTTGAAGCTAAATCATGTGTTTCGCATGAGGTTGAAGCTAAATCATGTCATTCAGAAGTATTTGAAGATGAACCATTTGAATCACATTGATTTGAACCCGAGCCTTCTACTTCGCACTGATTTGCAGCTAAATAATGTGTTTCGCATGGATTTGAAGCTACACCTTCTACATCGCATTGAATTGCAGCTGAATCATGTGTTTCGCATAGATTTGAAGCTAGCACGTTCGTTTCGCCTGTATTCGAAGCTATATCACTTATATCGCAAGTATTTGAAGCTAAATCATGTGTTACGCTTGGACTTGAAGCTAAACCTTCTACATCGCATTGATTTGAAGCTAAATCATGTGTCTGCATGGAATTGAAGCTACCTCGTTTGTTCCTACAGCTTTTGAAGCTATATCACTTATATCGCAAGTATTTGAGCTAAATCATATGTGTCGCATGGATTTGAAGCTGAACCTACTACATCGCACTGATTTGCAGCTAAATAATGTGTTTCGCATGGATTTGAAGCTAAACCTTCTACATCCCATGGATTTGAATCTAAATCATGTGTTTGGCATGGATTTCAAGCTAACTCGTTCGTTTCGCCTGTATTTGAAGCTAGATCACTTATATCGCAAGTATTTGAAGCTAAATCATGTGTTTCGCATGGATTTGAAGCTAAACATTCTACTTCGCATTGATTTGAAGCTAAATCATTTGTTTCGGAGGGAATTGAAGCTACCTAGTTTGATCCTCCTGCTTTTGAAGCTATATCACTTATATCGGATGGATTTGAAGCTAAACCTTCTACATCGCATTGATTTGCAGCTAAATCATGTGTTTCGCATGAATTTGAAGCTAACTCGTTCGTTTCGCCTCCATTTGAAACTCTATCACTTATATCGCAAGTATTTGAAGCTAAATCATATGTGCCACATGGATTTGAAGCTGAACCTACTACATCGCACTGATTTGCAGCTAAATAATGTGTTTCGCATGGATTTGAAGCTAAACCTTCTACATCCCATGGATTTGAATCTAAATCATGTGTTTGGCATGGATTTGAAGCTAACTCGTTCGTTTCGCCTGTATTTGAAGCTAGATCACTTATATCGCAAGTATTTGAAGCTAAATCATGTGTTTCGCATGGATTTGAAGCTAAAAATTCTACTTCGCATTGATTTGAAGCTAAATCATTTGTTTCGCATGGAATTGAAGCTACCTAGTTTGATCCTCCTGCTTTTGAAGCTATATCACTTATATCGGATGGATTTGAAGCTGAACCTACTACATCGCATTGACTTGAAGCTAAATCTTGTGTATCGCATGGATTTGAAGCAAACCATCTACATCGCTTTGATGTGAATCTTAATCATGTGTTTCGCATGGATTTGATGCTGAGCCTTCTACTTCGCATTCATTTGAAGCAAAATCATTTGTTTCGTATGGATTTGAATCTAATCCATGTCCTTCGAATTGATTTCAAGCTTAATCATGTGTTTCGTAAGGATTTGAAGCTAAACCTTCTACATCGCATTGATTTGAAGCTAAACCTTCTACCTCTTATTGATTTGAAGCTAAACCTTCGAGATCGCATTGATTTGAAGCTAAACCTTCGACATCGCATTGATTTGAAGATAAATCGTGTGTTTCGCATGGATTTGAAGCTAACTCGTTTGTTCCTCTTGCTTTTGAAGCTATATCACTTAGATCGCATGGATTTGAAGCTGAACCTACTACATCGCATTGATTTGAAGCTAAATCTTGTGTATCGCATGGATTTGAAGCAAACCATCTACATCGCATTAATTTGAAGCTTAATCATGTGTTTCGCATGGATTTGATGCTAACTCGTTTGTTTCGCATGCAGCTGTAGCTAAATAATGTATATCACAAGTATTTGTAGCTAAACCATTTGCTTCGCATGGATTTGAAGCTAAGCCTTCTACTTCGCATTAATTGGAAGATAAATCACGTGTTTTGCATGGATTTGAAGCTAAACCTTCTACATCGCATTGATTTGAAGCTAAATCATGTGTTTCGCATTGATTTGAAGCTAAATCATGTGTTTCGCATGCAGTTGAAGCTAAATCATGTCTTTCACATGTATTTGAAGATGAACCATTTGAATTGCATTGATTTGATCCCGAGCCTTCTACTTCGCACTGATTTGCAGCTAAATAATGTGTTTCGCATGGATTTGAAGCTAATCCTTCTACAACGCATTGATTTGCAGCTAAATCATGTGTTTTGCATGGATTTGATGCTAACTCGTTTGTTTCCCCTGCATTTGAAGCTATATCAGTTATATCAGAAGTATCTGATGCTAAATCATTTGTTTCGCATGGATTTGAAGCTAAACCTTCTACGTCGCATTGATTTATAGCTAAATCATGCGTATCGCATGGATTTTGAAGCTAACACGATTGATTAGTCTTCATTTGAAGCTATATCACTTACACCCCAAGTGTTTGAAACTATATCATTTGTTTCGCATGGATTTGAAGCTAAACCTTCTACATCGCATTGATTTGAAGCTAAATCATGTGTATCGCATGGATTTGGAGCTAACTCGTTCTTTGCGCATGCAGTTAAATCTAAATAACGTATATCACAAGTATTTGAAGCTAAACCATTTGATTCGCATGGATTTGAAGCTAAGCCTTCTACTTCGCATTAATTGGAAGATAAATCACGTGTTTTGCATGGATTTGAAGTTAAACCTTCTACATCGCATTGATTTGAAGCTAAATCATGTGTTTCGCATGGATTTGAAGCTAACTCGTTCGTTTCGCATGCAGTTGTAGCTAAATAATGTATATCACAAGTATTGGTAGCTAAACCATTTGTTTTGCATGGTTTTGAAGCTAAGTCTTCTACTTCGCATTCTTTTGAAGCTAAATCATTTGTTTCGCGTGGTTTTGAATCTAAGCATTGGACTTCGAATTGATTTGAAGCTAAATCATGTGTTTCGTATGGATTTGAAGCTACGCCTTCTACTTCGCATTGATTTGAAGCTACATCATGTGTCTCGCATGGAATTGAAGCTACCTCGTTTGTTCCTACAGCTTTTCAAGCTATATCACTTATATCGCAAGTATTTGAAGCTAAATCATATGTGTCGCATGGATTTGAAGCTGAACCTTCTACATCGCATTGATTTGAAGCTAAATCTTGTGTATCGCATGGATTTGAAGCTAAACCTTCTACATCACGTTGATTTGCAGCTAAATCATGTGTTTCGCATGGATTTGAAGCTAACTCGTTCGTGTAGCCTGCAGTTGAATCTACATCACTTATATCGCAAGTGTTTGAAGCTAAATCATGTGTATCGCGTGGATTTTGAAGCTAACTCGTTTGATTAGCCTGCATTTGAAGCTATATCACTTATACCCCAAGTGTTTGAAGCTAAATCATTTGTTTCGCGTGGATTTGAAGCTAAACCTTCTACATCGCATTGATTAGAAGTTAAATCATGTGTCGCGCATGGATTTGAAGCTAACTCGTTAGTTTCGCATGCAGTTGTAGCTAAATAATGTATATCACAAGTATTCGTAGCTAAACCATTTGTTTTGCATGGATTTGAAGCTACTTCTTCTACTTCGCATTGATTTGAAGCTAAATCATATGTTTCGCATGGAATTGAAGCAACCTCGTTTGTTCCTCCAGCTTTTGAAGCTATATCGCTTATATCGCATGGATTTGAAGCTGAACCTACTACATCGAATTGATTTGAAGCTAAATCTTGTATATCGCATGGATCTGAAGCTAAGCCTTCTACTTCGCATTAATTGGAAGATAAATCACGTGTTTTGCATGGATTTGAAGCTAAACCTTCTACATCGCATTTATTTGATGCTAAATCATGTGTTTCGCATGCAGTTGAAGCTAAGTCATGTCTTTCACAAGTATTTGAATATGAACCATTTGAATTGCATTGATTTGAACCCGAGCCTACTACTTCGCACTGATTTGCAGCTAAATAATGTGTTTCTCATGGATTTGAAGCTAAACCTTCTACATCGCATTTATTTGAAGCTAAATCATGTGTTTCGCATGAGGTTGAAGCTAAATCATGTCATTCAGAAGTATTTGAAGATGAACCATTTGAATCACATTGATTTGAACCCGAGCCTTCTACTTCGCACTGATTTGCAGCTAAATAATGTGTTTCGCATGGATTTGAAGCTACACCTTCTACATCGCATTGAATTGCAGCTGAATCATGTGTTTCGCATGGATTTGAAGCTAGCACGTTCGTTTCGCCTGTATTCGAAGCTATATCACTTATATCGCAAGTATTTGAAGCTAAATCATGTGTTACGCTTGGACTTGAAGCTAAACCTTCTACATCGCATTGATTTGAAGCTAAATCATGTGTCTGCATGGAATTGAAGCTACCTCGTTTGTTCCTACAGCTTTTGAAGCTATATCACTTATATCGCAAGTATTTGAGCTAAATCATATGTGTCGCATGGATTTGAAGCTAAACCTTCTACATCGCATTGATTTGCAGGCTAAATTATGTGTTTCGCATGGATTTGAAGCTAACTCGTTTGTTTCGCAAACAGTTGTAGGTACATAATGTATATCACGAGTATTTGTAGCTAAATCATTTGCTTCGCATAGAATTGGAGCTAACACGTTTGTTTCCCCTGCATTTGAAGCTATATCTCTCATGTCGCAAGTTCCTGTGCTAAATCATTTGTTTTGCCTGGATTTGATGCTAACTCGTTTGTTTCGCATGCAGTTGTAGCTAAATAATGTATATCACAAGTATTTGTAGCTAAACCATTTGTTTCGCATGAATTTGAAGCTAAGCCTTCTACATCGCATTGATTTGAAGCTAAATCTAGTGTATCGCATGGATTTGAAGCTAGACCTTCTACATCGCATTGATTTGCAGCAAAATCATGTGTTTCGCATGGTTTTGAAGCAAACTCGTTCGTTTCGCCTCCATTTGAAACTATATCACTTATATCGCAAGTATTTGAAGCTAAATCATATGTGCCGCATGGATTTGAAGCTGAACCTACTACATCGCATTGATTTGAAGCTAAATCTTGTGAATCGCACGGATTTGAAGCTAAACCTTCTACATCGCATTGATTTGAAGCATAATCATTTGTTTCGCATGGATTTGAATCTAAGCCTTGTCCTTCGAATTGATTTGAAGCTAAATATTGTGTTTCGTATGGATTTGAAGCTAAACCTTCTACATCGCATTGATTTGAAGCTAAACCTTGTACATTCTATTGATTTGAAGCTAAACCTTCTACCTCTTATTGTTTTGAAGCTAAACCTTCTACATCGCATTGATTTGCAGCTAAATCATGTGTGTCGCATGAATTTGTAGCTAACTCGTTCGTTTCGCCTGCAGTTGAATCTACATCACTTATATCGCTAGCATTTGAAGCTAAATCATGTGTTTCGCATGGATCTGAAGTTAACTCGTTCGGTTCGCCTGCAGTTGAACCTGCATCACTAATATCGCAAGTATTTGAAGCTAAATCATGTATATCGCGTGGATTTTGAAGCTAACTTGTTTCATTAGTCTGCATTTGAAGCTATATCACTTATACCCCAAGTGTTTGAAGCTAAATCATTTGTTTTGCATGGATTTGAAGCTAAGCCTTCTACTTCGCATTCATTTGAAGCTAAAGCATTTGTTTCGCATGGATTTGAATCTAAGCATTGTACTTCGAATTGATTTGAAGCTAAATCATGTGTATCGCATGGATTTGAATCTAACTCGTTTGTTTTGCATGCAGTTGTAGCTAAATAATGTATATCACAAGTATTTGTAGCTAAACCATTTGTTTTGCATGGATTTGAAGCTAAGCCTTCCACTTCGCATTCATTTGAAGCTAAATCATTTGTTTCGCATGGATTTGAATCTAAGCCTTGTCCTTCGAATTGATTTGAAGCTAAATCATGTGTTTCGTATGGATTTGATGCTAAACCTTCTACATCGCATTGATTTGAAGCTAAACCTACTATATTCTATTGATTTGAAGCTAAACCTTCTACCTCTTATTGATTTGAAGCTAAACCTTCTACATCGCATTGATTTGAAGATAAATCGTGTGTTTCGCATGGATTTGAAGCTAACTCGTTAGTTTCGCATGCAGTTGTAGCTAAGTAATGTATATCACAAGTATTTGTAGCTAAACCATTTGTTTCGCATGGATTTGGAGCTACGCCTTCTACTTCGCATTGATTTGAAGCTAAATCATTTGTTTCGCATCGAATTGAAGATACCTCGTTTGTTCCTCCAGCTTTTGAAGCTATATCACTTATATCGCATGGATTTGAAGCTGAACCTACTACATCGCATTGATTTGAATCTAAATCTTGTGTATCGCATGGATCTGAAGCTAAGCCTTCTAGTTCGCATTGATTTGGAGTTAAATCATTTGTTTCGCATGGAATTGAAGCTTCCTCGTTTGTTCCTCCAGCTTTTGAAGCTATATCACTTATATCGCAAGTATTTGAAGATAAATCATATGTGTCGCATGGTTTTGAAGCTGAACCTTCTACATCGCATTGATTTGAATCTAAATCTTGTGTATCGCATGGATTTGAAGTAAACCTTCTACATCACATTGATTTGCAGCTAAATCATGTGTTTCGCATGGATTTGAAGCTAACTCGTTCGTTTCGCCTGCAGTTGAACCTACATCACTAATATCGCAAGTATTTGAAGCTAAATCATGTATATCGCGTGGATTTTGATGCTAACTTGTTTCATTAGTCTGCATTTGAAGCTATATCACTTATACCCCAAGTGTTTGAAGCTAAATCATTTGTTTTGCATGGATTTGAAGCTAAGCCTTCTACTTCGCATTCATTTGAAGCTAAATCATTTGTTTCGCATGGATTTGAATCTAAGCATTGTACTTCGAATTGATTTGAAGCTAAATCATGTGTTTCGTATGGATTTGAAGCTGAACCTTCTACATCGCATTGATTTGAAGCTAAATCATGTGTATCGCATGGATTTGAAGTTAACTCGTTTGTTTCACATGCAGTTGTAGCTAAATAATGTATATCACAAGTATTTGTAGTTAAACCATTTGTTTTGCATGGATTTGAAGCCAAGCCTTCTACTTCGCATTTATTTGAAGCTAAATCATTTGTTTCGCATGGATTTGAATCTATGCCTTGTCCTTCGAATTGTTTTGAATCTAAATCATGTGTGTCGTATGGATTTGAAGCTAAACCTTCTACATCGCATTGATTTGAAGCTAAACCTTCTACATTCTATTGATCTGAAGCTAAAGCTTTTACCTCTTATTGTTTTGAAGCTAAACCATCTACATCACATTGATTTGAAGCTAAATCATGTGTTTCGCATGGATTTGAAGCTAACTCGTTCGTTTAGCCTGCAGTTGAATCTACATCACTTATATCGCAAGTGTTTGAAGCTAAATCATGTGTATCGTGTGGATTTTGAAGCTAACTCGTTTGATTAGTCTGCATTTGAAGCTATATCACTTATACCCCAAGTGTTTGAAGCTAAATCATTTGTTTCGCGTGGATTTGAAGCTAAACCTTCTACATCGCATTGATTAGAAGTTAAATCATGTGTCGCGCATGGATTTGAAGCTAACTCGTTCGTTGCGCATGCAGTTAAATCTAAATAACGTATATCACAAGTATTTGAAGCTACACCATTTGATTCGCATGGATTTGAAGATAAGCCTTCTACTTCGCATTAATTGGAAGATAAATCACGTGTTTTGCATGGATTTGAAGCTAAACCTTCTACATCGCATTGATTTGAAGCTAAATCATGTGTTTCGCATGCAGTTGAAGCTAAGTCATGTCTTTCACAGGTATTTGAATATGAACCATTTGAATTGCATTGATTTGAACCCGAGCCTACTACTTCGCACTGATTTGCAGCTAAATAATGTGTTTCTCATGGATTTGAAGCTACACCTTCTACATTGAATTGATTTGCAGCTGACTCATGTGTTTCGCATGGATTTGAAGCTAACTCGTTCGTTTCTCCTGTATTCGAAGCTATATCACTTATATCGCAAGTATTTGAAGCTAAATCATGTGTTACGCTTGAATTTGAAGCTAAACCTTCTACATCGCATTGATTTGAAGCTAAATCATGTGTCTCGCATGGAATTGAAACTACCTCGTTTGTTCCTGCAGCTTTTGAAGCTATATCACTTATATCGCAAGTATTTGAAGCTAAATCATATGTGTCGCATGGATTTGAAGCTGAACCTACTACATCGCATTGATTTGAAGCTAAATCTTGTGTATCGCATGGATTTGAAGCTAAACCTTCTACATCGCATTGATTTGAAGCTAAATCATGTGAATCGCATGGATTTGAAGCTAACTCGTTCGTTTCGCATGCAGTTGTAGCTAAATGGTGTATATCACAAGTATTTGTAGCTAAACCATTTGTTTTGCATGGATTTGAAGCTAAGCCTTCTACTTCGCATTCATTTGAAGCTAAAGCATTTGTTTCGCATGGATTTGAATCTAAGCATTGTACTTCGAATTGATTTGAAGCTAAATCATGTGTATCGCATGGATTTGAATCTAACTCGTTTGTTTTGCATGCAGTTGTAGCTAAATAATGTATATCACAAGTATTTGTAGCTAAACCATTTGTTTTGCATGGATTTGAAGCTAAGCCTTCCACTTCGCATTCATTTGAAGCTAAATCATTTGTTTCGCATGGATTTGAATCTAAGCCTTGTCCTTCGAATTGATTTGAAGCTAAATCATGTGTTTCGTATGGATTTGATGCTAAACCTTCTACATCGCATTGATTTGAAGCTAAACCTACTATATTCTATTGATTTGAAGCTAAACCTTCTACCTCTTATTGATTTGAAGCTAAACCTTCTACATCGCATTGATTTGAAGATAAATCGTGTGTTTCGCATGGATTTGAAGCTAACTCGTTAGTTTCGCATGCAGTTGTAGCTAAGTAATGTATATCACAAGTATTTGTAGCTAAACCATTTGTTTCGCATGGATTTGGAGCTACGCCTTCTACTTCGCATTGATTTGAAGCTAAATCATTTGTTTCGCATCGAATTGAAGATACCTCGTTTGTTCCTCCAGCTTTTGAAGCTATATCACTTATATCGCATGGATTTGAAGCTGAACCTACTACATCGCATTGATTTGAATCTAAATCTTGTGTATCGCATGGATCTGAAGCTAAGCCTTCTAGTTCGCATTGATTTGGAGTTAAATCATTTGTTTCGCATGGAATTGAAGCTTCCTCGTTTGTTCCTCCAGCTTTTGAAGCTATATCACTTATATCGCAAGTATTTGAAGATAAATCATATGTGTCGCATGGTTTTGAAGCTGAACCTTCTACATCGCATTGATTTGAATCTAAATCTTGTGTATCGCATGGATTTGAAGTAAACCTTCTACATCACATTGATTTGCAGCTAAATCATGTGTTTCGCATGGATTTGAAGCTAACTCGTTCGTTTCGCCTGCAGTTGAACCTACATCACTAATATCGCAAGTATTTGAAGCTAAATCATGTATATCGCGTGGATTTTGATGCTAACTTGTTTCATTAGTCTGCATTTGAAGCTATATCACTTATACCCCAAGTGTTTGAAGCTAAATCATTTGTTTTGCATGGATTTGAAGCTAAGCCTTCTACTTCGCATTCATTTGAAGCTAAATCATTTGTTTCGCATGGATTTGAATCTAAGCATTGTACTTCGAATTGATTTGAAGCTAAATCATGTGTTTCGTATGGATTTGAAGCTGAACCTTCTACATCGCATTGATTTGAAGCTAAATCATGTGTATCGCATGGATTTGAAGTTAACTCGTTTGTTTCACATGCAGTTGTAGCTAAATAATGTATATCACAAGTATTTGTAGTTAAACCATTTGTTTTGCATGGATTTGAAGCCAAGCCTTCTACTTCGCATTTATTTGAAGCTAAATCATTTGTTTCGCATGGATTTGAATCTATGCCTTGTCCTTCGAATTGTTTTGAATCTAAATCATGTGTGTCGTATGGATTTGAAGCTAAACCTTCTACATCGCATTGATTTGAAGCTAAACCTTCTACATTCTATTGATCTGAAGCTAAAGCTTTTACCTCTTATTGTTTTGAAGCTAAACCATCTACATCACATTGATTTGAAGCTAAATCATGTGTTTCGCATGGATTTGAAGCTAACTCGTTCGTTTAGCCTGCAGTTGAATCTACATCACTTATATCGCAAGTGTTTGAAGCTAAATCATGTGTATCGTGTGGATTTTGAAGCTAACTCGTTTGATTAGTCTGCATTTGAAGCTATATCACTTATACCCCAAGTGTTTGAAGCTAAATCATTTGTTTCGCGTGGATTTGAAGCTAAACCTTCTACATCGCATTGATTAGAAGTTAAATCATGTGTCGCGCATGGATTTGAAGCTAACTCGTTCGTTGCGCATGCAGTTAAATCTAAATAACGTATATCACAAGTATTTGAAGCTACACCATTTGATTCGCATGGATTTGAAGATAAGCCTTCTACTTCGCATTAATTGGAAGATAAATCACGTGTTTTGCATGGATTTGAAGCTAAACCTTCTACATCGCATTGATTTGAAGCTAAATCATGTGTTTCGCATGCAGTTGAAGCTAAGTCATGTCTTTCACAGGTATTTGAATATGAACCATTTGAATTGCATTGATTTGAACCCGAGCCTACTACTTCGCACTGATTTGCAGCTAAATAATGTGTTTCTCATGGATTTGAAGCTAAACCTTCTACATTGAATTGATTTGCAGCTGACTCATGTGTTTCGCATGGATTTGAAGCTAACTCGTTCGTTTCTCCTGTATTCGAAGCTATATCACTTATATCGCAAGTATTTGAAGCTAAATCATGTGTTACGCTTGAATTTGAAGCTAAACCTTCTACATCGCATTGATTTGAAGCTAAATCATGTGTCTCGCATGGAATTGAAACTACCTCGTTTGTTCCTGCAGCTTTTGAAGCTATATCACTTATATCGCAAGTATTTGAAGCTAAATCATATGTGTCGCATGGATTTGAAGCTGAACCTACTACATCGCATTGATTTGAAGCTAAATCTTGTGTATCGCATGGATTTGAAGCTAAACCTTCTACATCGCATTGATTTGAAGCTAAATCATGTGAATCGCATGGATTTGAAGCTAACTCGTTCGTTTCGCATGCAGTTGTAGCTAAATGGTGTATATCACAAGTATTTGTAGCTAAACCATTTGTTTTGCATGGATTTGAAGCTAAGCCTTCTACTTCGCATTCATTTGAAGCTAAATCATTTGCTTCGTATGGATTTGAAGCTAAACCTTCTACATCGCATTGATTTGAAGCTAAACCCACTATATTCTATTGATTTGAAGCTAAACCTACTATATTCTATTGATTTGAAGCTAAACCTTCTACCTCTTACTGATATGAAGCTAAACCTTCTACATCGCATGGATTTGAAGCTAAGCCTTCTACTTCGCATTGATTTGAAGCTAAATCATTTGTTTCGCATGGAATTGAAGCTACCTCGTTTGTTCCTCCAGCTTTTGAAGCTTATCACTTATATCGCATGGATTTGAAGCTGAACATACTACATCGAATTGATTTGAAGCTGAATCTTGTATATCGCATGGATCTGAAGCTAAGCCTTCTACTTCGCATTGATTTGAATTTAAATCATTTGTTTCGCATGGAATTGAAGCTTCCTCGTTTGTTCCTCCAGCTTTTGAAGCTATATCACTTATATCGCAAGTACTTGATGCTAATTCATATGTGTCGCATGGATTTGAAGCTAAACCTTTCACATCGCATTGATTTGAAGCTAAATCATGTGTATCGCATGGATTTGAAGCTAACTCGTTCGTTTCGCATGCAGTTGTAGCTAAATAATGTATATCACAAGTATTGGTAGCTAAACCATTTGTTTTGCATGTTTTTGAAGCTAAGTCTTCTACTTCGCATTCTTTTGAAGCTAAATCATTTGTTTCGCGTGGATTTGAATCTAAGCATTGGACTTCGAATTGATTTGAAGCTAAATCATGTGTTTCGTATGGATTTGAAGCTACGCCTTCTACTTCGCATTGATTTGAAGCTACATCATGTGTCTCGCATGGAATTGAAGCTACCTCGTTTGTTCCTACAGCTTTTCAAGCTATATCACTTATATCGCAAGTATTTGAAGCTAAATCATATGTGTCGCATGGATTTGAAGCTGAACCTTCTACATCGCACTGATTTGAAGCTAAATCTTGTGTATCGCATGGATTTGAAGCTAAACCTTCTACATCACATTGATTTGCAGCTAAATCATGTGTTTCGCATGGATTTGCAGCTAACTCGTTCGTGTAGCCTGCAGTTGAATCTACATCACTTGTATCGCAAGTGTTTGAAGCTAAATCATGTGTATCGCGTGGATTTTGAAGCTAACTCGTTTGATTAGTCTGCATTTGAAGCTATATCACTTATACCCCAAGTGTTTGAAGCTAAATCATTTGTTTCGCGTGGATTTGAAGCTAAACCTTCTACATCGCATTGATTAGAAGATAAATCATGTGTCGCGCATGGATTTGAAGCTAACTCGTTAGTTTCGCATGCAGTTGTAGCTAAATAATGTATATCACAAGTATTTGAAGCTACACCATTTGATTCGCATGGATTTGAAGATAAGCCTTCTACTTCTCATTAATTGGAAGATAAATCATTTGTTTCGCATGGATTTGAATCTAAGCATTGTACTTCGAATTGATTTGAAGCTAAATCCTGTGTTTCGTATGGATTTGAAGCTGAACCTTCTACATCGCATTGATTTGAAGCTAAATCATGTGTCTCGCATGGAATTGAAGCTAGCTCGTTTGTTCCTACAGCTTTTGAAGCTATATCACTTATATCGCAAGTATTTGAAGCTTAATCATATGTGTCGCATGGATTTGAAGCTGAACCTACTACATCGCATTTATTTGAAGCTAAATCTTGTGTATGGCATGGATTTGAAGCGAAACCTTCTACATCGCATTGATTTGAAGCTAAATCATTTGTATCGCATGGAATTGGAGCAACCTCGTTTGTTCCTCCAGCTTTTCAAGCTATATCACTTATATCGCAAGTATTTGAAGCTAAATCATATGTGTCGCATGGATTTGAAGCTGAACCTTCTACATCGCATTGATTTGAAGCTAAATCTTGTGTATCGCATGGATTTGAAGCTAAACCTTCAACATCGCATTGATTTGAAGCTAAATCATGTGTATCGCATGGATTTGAAGCTGACTCGTTCGTTTCGCATGCAGTTGTAGCTAAATAATGTATATCACAAGTATTTGTAGCTAAACCATTTCTTTCGCATGGATTTGAATCAAAGCATTGTACTTCGAATTGTTTTGAAGCTAAATCATGTGTTTCGCATGGATTTGAAGCTAAACCTTCCACATCGCATTGATTTGAAGCTAAATCATGTGTATCGCATGAATTTGAAGCTAACTCGTTAGTTTCGCATGCAGTTGTAGCTAAATAATGTATATCACAAGTATTTGTAGCTAAACCATTTGTTTTGCATGGATTTGAAGCTACTCCTTCTACTTCGCATTGATTTGAAGCTAAATCATATGTTTCGCATGGAATTGAGGCAACCTCGTTTGTTCCTCCAGCTTTTGAAGCTATATCACTTATATCGCATGGATTTGAAGCTGAACCTACTACATCGAATTGATTTGAAGCTAAATCTTGTATATCGCATGGATCTGAAGCTAAGCCTTCTACTTCGCATTGATTTGAATTTAAATCATTTGTTTCGCATGGAAGTGAAGCTTCCTCGTTTGTTCCTCCAGCTTTTGAAGCTATATCACTTATATCGCAAGTACTTGAAGCTAAATCATATGTGTCGCATGGATTTGAAGCTGAACTTTCTACATCGCATTGATTTGAATCTAAATCTTGTGTGTCGCATGGATTTGAAGCTAAACCTTCTACATCACACTGATTTGCAGCTAAATTATGTGTTTCGCATGGATTCGAAGCTAACTCGTTCGTTTCGCCTGCAGTTGAACCTACATCACTTATATCGCAAGTAATTGAAGCTAAGTCATGTGTATCGCGTGGATTTTGAAGCTAACTCGTTTGATTAGTCTGCATTTGAAGCTATATCACTTATATCCCAAGTGTTTGAAGCTAAATCATTTGTTTCGCGTGGATTTTAAGCTAAACCTTCTACATCGCATTGATTTGAAGCTAAATCTTGTGTATCGTCTGGATTTGAAGCTAAACCTTTCACATCGCATTGATCCGAAGCTAAATCATTTCTTTCGCATGGATTTGAATCTAAGCCTTGTCCTTCGAATTGATTTGAAGCTAAATCATGTGTTTCGTATGGATTTGAAGCTAAACCTTCTACATCGCATTGACTTGAAGCTAAACCTTCTACATCGCATTGATTTGCAGCTAAATAATGTGTTTCGCATGGATTTGAAGTTAACTCGTTTGTTTCGCATGCAGTTGTAGCTAAATAATGTATATCACAAGTATTTGTAGTTAAACCATTTGTTTTGCATGGATTTGTATCCAAGCCTTCTACTTCGCATTCATTTGAAGCTAAATCATTTGTTTCGCATGGATTCGAATCTAAGCATTGTACTTCGAATTGATTTGAAGCTAAATCATGTGTTTCGTATGGATTTGAAGCTACGCCTTCTACTTCGCATTCATTTGAAGCTACCTCGTTTGTTCCTACAGCTTTTCAAGCTATATCACTTATATCGCAAGGATTTGAAGCTAAATCATATGTGTCGCATGGATTTGAAGCTGGACCTTCTACATCGCATTGATTTGAAGCTAAATCTTGTGAATCGCATGGATTCGAAGCTAAACCTTCTACATCACATTGATTCGCAGCTAAATCATGTGTTTCGCATGGATTTGAAGCTAACTCGTTCGTTTAGCCTGCAGTTGAATCTACATCACTTATATCGCAAGTGTTTGAAGCTAAATCATGTGTATCGCGTGGATTTTGAAGCTAACTCGTTTGATTAGTCTGCATTTGAAGCTATATCACTTATACCCCAAGTGTTTGAAGCTAAATCATTTGTTTCGCGTGGATTTGAAGCTAAACCTTCTACATCGCATTGATTAGAAGTTAAATCATGTGTCGCGCATGGATTTGAAGCTAACTCGTTCGTTGCGCATGCAGTTAAATCTAAATAACGTATATCACAAGTATTTGAAGCTACACCATTTGATTCGCATGGATTTGAAGATAAGCCTTCTACTTCGCATTAATTGGAAGATAAATCACGTGTTTTGCATGGATTTGAAGCTAAACCTTCTACATCGCATTGATTTGAAGCTAAATCATGTGTTTCGCATGCAGTTGAAGCTAAGTCATGTCTTTCACAAGTATTTGAATATGAACCATTTGAATTGCATTGATTTGAACCCGAGCCTACTACTTCGCACTGATTTGCAGCTAAATAATGTGTTTCTCATGGATTTGAAGCTAAACCTTCTACATTGAATTGATTTGCAGCTGACTCATGTGTTTCGCATGGATTTGAAGCTAACTCCTTCGTTTCTCCTGTATTCGAAGCTATATCACTTATAGCGCAAGTATTTGAAGCTAAATCATGTGTTACGCTTGAATTTGAAGCTAAACCTTCTACATCGTATTGATTTGAAGCTAAATCATGTGTCTCGCATGGAATTGAAACTACCTCGTTTGTTCCTGCAGCTTTTGAAGCTATATCTCTTATATCGCAAGTATTTGAAGCTAAATCATATGTGTCGCATGGATTTGAAGCTGAACCTACTACATCGCATTGATTTGAAGCTAAATCTTTTATATCGCATGGATTTGAAGCTAAACCTTCTACATCGCATTGATTTGAAGCTAAATCATGTGAATCGCATGGATTTGAAGCTAACTCGTTCGTTTCGCATGCAGTTGTAGCTAAATTATGTATATCACAAGTATTTGTAGCTAAACCATTTGTTTTGCATGGATTTGAAGCTAAGCCTTCTACTTCGCATTCATTTGAAGCTAAATCATTTGCTTCGTATGGATTTGAAGCTAAACCTTCTACATCGCATTGATTTGAAGCTAAACCTACTATATTCTATTGATTTGAAGCTAAACCTACTATATTCTATTGATTTGAAGCTAAACCTTCTACCTCTTATTGATATGAAGCTAAACCTTGTACATCGCATGCATTTGAAGCTAAGCCTTCTACTTCGCATTGATTTGAAGCTAAATCATTTGTTTCGCATGGAATTGAAGCTACCTCGTTTGTTCCTCCAGCTTTTGAAGCTATATCACTTATATCGCATGGATTTGAAGCTGAACCTACTACATCGAATTGATTTGAAGCTAAATCTTGTATATCGCATGGATCTGAAGCTAAGCCTTCTACTTCGCATTGATTTGAATTTAAATCATGTGTCTCGCATGGAATTCAAGCTACCTCGTTTGTTCCTACAGCTTTTCAAGCTATATCACTTATATCGCAAGTATTTGAAGCTAAATCATATGTGTCGCATGGATTTGAAGCTGAACCTTCTACATCGCATTGATTTGAAGCTAAATCTTGTGTATCGCATGGATTTGAAGCTAAACCTTTTACATCACATTGATTTGCAGCTAAATCATGTGTTTCGCATGGATTTGAAGCTAACTCGTTCGTTTAGCCTGCAGTTGAATCTACATCACTTATATCGCAAGTGTTTGAAGCTAAATCATGTGTATCGCGTGGATTTTGAAGCTAACTCGTTTGATTAGTCTGCATTTGAAGCTATATCACTTATACCCCAAGTGTTTGAAGCTAAATCATTTGTTTCGCGTGGATTTGAAGCTAAACCTTCTACATCGCATTGATTAGAAGATAAATCATGTGTCGCGCATGGATTTGAAGCTAACTCGTTAGTTTCGCATGCAGTTGTAGCTAAATAATGTATATCACAAGTATTTGAAGCTACACCATTTGATTCGCATGGATTTGAAGATAAGCCTTCTACTTCTCATTAATTGGAAGATAAATCATTTGTTTCGCATGGATTTGAATCTAAGCATTGTACTTCGAATTGATTTGAAGCTAAATCCTGTGTTTCGTATGGATTTGAAGCTGAACCTTCTACATCGCATTGATTTGAAGCTAAATCATGTGTCTCGCATGGAATTGAAGCTAGCTCGTTTGTTCCTACAGCTTTTGAAGCTATATCACTTATATCGCAAGTATTTGAAGCTTAATCATATGTGTCGCATGGATTTGAAGCTGAACCTACTACATCGCATTTATTTGAAGCTAAATCTTGTGTATGGCATGGATTTGAAGCGAAACCTTCTACATCGCATTGATTTGAAGCTAAATCATTTGTATCGCATGGAATTGGAGCAACCTCGTTTGTTCCTCCAGCTTTTCAAGCTATATCACTTATATCGCAAGTATTTGAAGCTAAATCATATGTGTCGCATGGATTTGAAGCTGAACCTTCTACATCGCATTGATTTGAAGCTAAATCTTGTGTATCGCATGGATTTGAAGCTAACTGGTTCGTTTCGCCTGAAGTTGAACCTACATCACTTATATCGCAAGTAATTGAAGCTAAATCATGTGTATCGCGTGGATTTTGAAGCTAACTCGTTTGATTAGTCTGCATTTGAAGCTATATCACTTATACCCCAAGTGTTTGAAGCTAAATCATTTGTTTCGCGTGGATTTGAAGCTAAACCTTCTTCATCGCATTGATTTGCAGCTAAATCATGTGTTTCGCATGGATTAGAAGCTAAACCTTTCACATCGCATTGATTTGAAGCTAAATCATGTGTATCGCATGGATTTGAAGCTAACTCGTTCGTTTCGCATGCAGTTGTAGCTAAATAATGTATATCACAAGTATTGGTAGCTAAACCATTTGTTTTGCATGGATTTGAAGCTAAGTCTTCTACTTCGCATTCATTTGAAGCTAAATCATTTGTCTCGCGTGGATTTGAATCTAAGCATTGTACTTCGAATTGATTTGAAGCTAAATCATGTGTTTCGTATGGATTTGAAGCTACGCCTTCTACTTCGCATTGATTTGAAGCTACATCATGTGTCTCGCATGGAATTGAAGCTACCTCGTTTGATCCTACAGCTTTTCAAGCTATATCACTTATATCGCAAGTATTTGAAGCTAAATCATATGTGTCGCATGGATTTGAAGCTGAACCTTCTACATCGCATTGATTTGAAGCTAAATCTTGTGTATCGCATGGATTTGAAGCTAAACCTTCTACATCGCATTGATTTGAAGCTAAACCTTCTACATTCTATTGATTTGAAGCTAAACCTTCTACCTCTTATTGTTTTGAAGCTAAAACTTCTACATCGCATTGATTTGAAGCTAAATCATGTTTCTCGCATGGAATTGAAGCTACCTCGGTTGTTCCTACAGCTTTTGAAGCTATATCACTTATATCGCAAGTATTTGAAGCTAAATCGAATGTGTCGCATGGATTTAAAGCTGAACCTACTACATCGCATTGATTTGAAGCTAAATCTTGTGTATCGCATGGATTTGAAGCTAAACCTTCTACATCGCATTGATTTGAAGCTAAATCATGTATATAGCATGGATTTGAAGCTATCTCGTTTATTTCGCATGCAGTTGTAGCTAAATAATGTATATCACAAGTATTCGTAGCTAAACCATTTGTTTTGCATGGATTTGTAGCTACGCCTTCTACTTCGCATTGATTTGAAGCTAAATCATGTGTTTCGCATGGAATTGAAGCAACCTCGTTTGTTCCTCCAGCTTTTCAAGCTATATCACTTATATCGCAAGTATTTGAAGCTAAATCATATGTGTCGCATGGATTTGAAGCTGAACCTTCTACATCGCATTGATTTGAAGCTAAATCTTGTGTATCGCATGGATTTGAAGCTAAACCTTCTACATCACATTGATTTGCAGCTAAATCATGTGTCTCGCATGGATTTGAATCTAAGCCTTGTCCTTCGAATTGATTTGAAGCTAAATCTTGTGTTTCGAATGGATTTGAAGCTAAACCTTCTACATCGCATTGATTTGAAGCTAAACCTACTATATTCTATTGATTTGAAGCTAAACCTACTATATTCTATTGATTTGAAGCTAAACCTTCTACCTCTTATTGATATGAAGCTAAACCTTGTACATCGCATGGATTTGAAGCTAAGCCTTCTACTTCGCATTGATTTGAAGCTAAATCATTTGTTTCGCATGGAATTGAAGCTACCTCGTTTGTTCCTCCAGCTTTTGAAGCTATATCACTTATATCGCATGGATTTGAAGCTGGACCTACTACATCGAATTGATTTGAAGCTAAATCTTGTATATCGCATGGATCTGAAGCTAAGCCTTCTACTTCGCATTGATTTGAATTTAAATCATTTGTTTCGCATGGAATTGAAGCTTCCTCGTTTGTTCCTCCAGCTTTTGAAGCTATATCACTTATATCGCAAGTACTTGAAGCTAATTCATATGTGTCGCATGGATTTGATGCTGAACTTTCTACATCGCATTGATTTGAATCTAAATCTTGTGTATCGCATGGATTTGAAGCTAAACCTTCTACATCACATTGATTTGCAGCTAAATCATGTGTTTCGCATGGATTTGAATATAAATCATGTGTCTCGCATGGAATTGAAGCTACCTCGTTTGTTCCTACAGCTTTTGAAGCTATATCACTTATATCGCAAGTATTTGAAGCTAAATCATATGTGTCGCATGGATTTGAAGCTGAACCTACTACATCGCATTGATTGGAAGCTAAATCTTGTGTATCGCATGGATTTGAAGCTAAAGCTTCCACATCGCATTCATTTGAAGCTAAATCATGTGTATCGCATGGATTTGAAGCTAACTCGTTAGTTTCGCATGCAGTTGTAGCTAAATAATCTATATCACAAGTATTTGTAGCTAAACCATTTGTTTCGCATGGATTTGAAGCTACGCCTTCTACTTCGCATTGATTTGAAGCTAAATCATTTGTTTCGCATGGAATTGAAGCCTCCTCGTTTGTTCCTCCAGCTTTTGAAGCTATATCAATTATATCGCAAGTATTTGAAGCTAAATCATATGTGTCGCATGGGTTTGAAGCTGAACCTTCTACATCGCATTGATTTGAAGCTAAATCTTGTGTATCGCATGGATTTGAAGCTAAACCTTCTACATCACATTGATTTGCAGCTAAATCATGTGTTTCGTATGGATTTGAAGCTAAACCTTCTACATCGCATTGATTTGAAGCTAAACCTTCTATATTCTATTGATTTGAAGCTAAACCTTCTACCTCTTATTGATTTGAAGCTAAACCTTCTACATCGCATTGATTTGAAGATAAATCGTGTGTTTCGCATAGATTTGAAGCTAACTCGTTAGTTTCGCAAGCAGTTGTAGCTAAATAATGTATATCACAAGTATTTGTAGCTAAACCATTTGTTTCGCATGGATTTGAAGCTACGCCTTCTACTTCGCATTGATTTGAAGCTAAAGCATTTGTTTCGCATGGATTTGAATCTAAGCCTTGTCCTTCGAATTGATTTGAAGCTAAATCATGTGTTTCGTATGGATTTGAAGCTAAACTTTCTACATCGCATTGATTTGCAGCTAAATCATGTGTTTCGCATGGATTTGAAGCTAAACCATCTACATTACATTGATTTGCAGCTGATTCATGTGTTTCGCATGGATTTGAAGCTAACTCGTTCGTTTCGCCTGTATTCGAAGCTATATCACTTATATCGCAAATATTTGAAGCTAAATCATGTGTTACACTTGGATATGAAGCTAAACCTTCTACATCGCATTGATTTCAAGCTAAATCATGTGTCTCGCATGGAATTGAAGCTACCTCGTTTGTTCCTACAGCTTTTGAAGCTATATCACTTATATCGCAAGTATTTGAAGCTAAATCATATGTGTCGCATGGATTTGAAGCTGAACCTAATACATCGCATTGATTTGAAGCTAAATCTTGTGTATCGCATGGATTTGAAGCTAAACCTTCTACATCGCATTGATTTGAAGCTAAATCATATGTGTCGCATGGATTTGAAGCTGAACCTACTACATCTCATTGATTTGAAGCTAAATCTTGTGTATCGCATGGATTTGAAGCTAAACCTTCCACATCGCATTGATTTGAATCTAAATCATGTGTATCGCATGGATTTGAAGCTAAACCTTCTACATCGCATCGATTTGCAGCTGAATCATGTGTTTCGCATGGATTTGAAGCTACCTCGTTTGTTCCTCCAGCTTTTGAAGCTATATCACTTATATCGCAAGTATTTGAAGCTAAATCATATGTGTCGCATGGATTTGAAGCTGAACCTTCTACATCGCATTGATTTGAAGCTAAATCTTGTGTATCGCATGGATTTGAAGCTAAACCTTCTATATCACATTGATTAGCAGCTATATCACGTGTTTCGCATGGATTTGAAGCTAACTCTTTCGTTTTGCCTGCAGTTGAATCTACATCACTTATATCGCAAGTGTTTGAAGATAAATCATGTGTATCGCGTTGATTTTTAAGCTAACTCGTTTGATTAGTCTGCATTTGAAGCTATATCACGTATACCCCAAGTGTTTGAAGCTAAATCATTTGTTTCGCGTGGATTTGAAGCAAAACCTTCTACATCGCATTGATTTGAAGCTAAATCATGTGTTTCGCATGCAGTTGAAGCTAAATCATGTCTTTCACAAGTATTTGAATATTAACCATTTGAATCGCATTGATTTGAACCCGAGCCTTCTACTTCGCACTGATTTGCAGCTAAATAATGTGTCTCGCATGGATTTGTAGCTAAACCTTCTACATCGCATTGATTAGCAGCTGAATCATGTGTTTCGCATGGATTTGAAGCTACCTCGTTTGTTCCTACAGCTTTTGAAGCTATATCACTTATATCGCAAGTATTTGAAGCTAAATCATATGTGTCGCTTGGATTTGAAGCTGAACCTACTACATCGCATTGATTTGAAGCTAAATCTTGTGTATCGCATGGATTTGAAGCTAAACCTTCCACATCGCATTGATTTGAAGCTAAATCATGTGTATCGCATGGATTTGAAGCTAACTCGTTAGTTTCGCATGCAGTTGTAGCTAAATAATCTATATCACAAGTATTTGTAGCTAAACCATTTGTTTCGCATGGATTTGAAGCTGAGCCTTCTACTTCGCATTCATCTTAAGCTAAATCATTTGTTTCGCATGGATTTGAATCTAAGCCTTGCCCTTCGAATTGATTTGAAGCTAAATCATGTGTTTCGTATGGATTTGAAGCTAAACCTTCTACATCGCATAGATTTGCAGCTAAATCATGTGTTTCGCATGGATTTGTAGCTGAACCTACTACATCGCATTGATTTGAAGCTAAATCTTGTGTATCGCATGGATTTGAAGCTAAACCTTCTACATCGCATTTATTTGAAGCTAAACCTTCTATATTCCATTGATTTGAAGCTAAACCATCTACCTCTTATAGATTTGAAGCAAACCTTCTACATCTCATTGATTTGAAAATAAATCGTGTGTTTCGCATGGATTTGAAGCTAACTCGTTAGTTTCGCATGCAGTTGTAGCTAAATAATCTATATCACAAGTATTTGTAGCTAAACCATTTCTTTCGCATGGATTTGAAGCTACGCCTTCTACTTCGCATTGATTTGAAGCTAAATCATTTGTTTCGCATGGAATTGAAGCCACCTCGTTTGTTCCTCCAACTTTTGAAGCTATATCACTTATATCGCAAGTATTTGAAGCTAAATCATATATGTCGCATGGATTTGAAGCTGAACCTTCTACATCGCATTGATTTGAAGCTAAATCTTGTGTATCGCATGGATTTGAAGCTAAACCTTCTACATCACATTGATTAGCAGCTATATCATGTGTTTCGCATGGATTTGAAGCTAACTCGTTCGTTTTGCCTGCAGTTGAATCTACATCACTTATATCGCAAGTGTTTGAAGATAAATCATGTGTAACGCGTGGATTTTTATGCTAACTCGTTTGATTAGTCTGCATTTGAAGCTATATCACTTATACCCCAAGTGTTTGAAGCTAAATCATTTGTTTCGCGTGGATTTGAAGCAAAACCTTCTACATCGCATTGATTTGAAGCTAAATCATGTGTTTCGCATGCAGTTGAAGCTAAATCATGTCTTTCACAAGTATTTGAATATGAACCATTTGAATCGCATTGATTTGAACCCGAGCCTTCTACTTCGCACTGATTTGCAGCTAAATAATGTGTCTCGCATGGATTTGTAGCTAAACCTTCTACATCGCATTGATTTGCAGCTGAATCATGTGTTTCGCATGGATTTGAAGCTACCTCGTTTGTTCCTACAGCTTTTGAAGCTATATCACTTATATCGCAAGTATTTGAAGCTAAATCATATGTGTCGCATGGATTTGAAGCTGAACCTACTACATCGCATTCATTTGAAGCTAAATCATGTGCATCGCATGGATTTGAAGCTAAACCTTCTACATCGCTTTGATTTGAAGATAAATCATGTGTTTCGCATGGATTTGAAGCTAACTCGTTCGTTTCGCCTCCATTTGAAACTATGTCACTTATATCGCAAGTATTTAAAGCTAGATCATATGTGCCGCATGGATTTGAAGCTGAGCCTTCTACTTCGCATTCATCTGAAGCTAAATCATTTGCTTCGCAAGGATTTGAATCTACGCCTTGTCCTTCGAATTGATTTGAAGCTAAATCATGTGTTTCGTATGGATTTGAAGCTAAACCTTCTACATCGCATTGATTTGAAGCTAAACCTTCTATATTCTATTGATTTGAAGCTAAACCTTCTACCTCTTATGGATTTGAAGCTAAACCTTCTACATCGCATTGATTTGAAGATAAATCGTGTGTTTCGCATAGATTTGAAGCTAACTCGTTAGTTTCGCAAGCAGTTGTAGCTAAATAATGTATATCACAAGTATTTGTGGCTAAACCATTTGTTTCGCATGGATTTGAAGCTACGCCTTCTACTTCGCATTGATTTGAAGCTAAAGCATTTGTTTCGCATGGATTTGAATCTAAGCCTTGTCCTTCGAATTGGTTTGAAGCTAAAACATGTGTTTCGTTTGGATTTGAAGCTAAACCTTCTACATCGCATTGATTTGAAGCTAAATCATGTGTCTCGCATGGAATTGAAGCTACCTCGTTTGTTCCTACAGCTTTTGAAGCTATATCACTTATATCGCAAGTATTTGAAGCTAAATCATATGTGTCGCATGGATTTGAAGCTGAACCTACTACATCGCATTGATTTGAAGCTAAATCTTGTGTATCGCATGGATTTGAAGCTAAACCTTTCACATCGCATTCATTTGAAGCTAAATCATGTGTATCGCATGGATTTGAAGCTAACTCGTTAGTTTCGCATGCAGTTGTAGCTAAATAATCTATATCACAAGTATTTGTAGCTAAACCATTTGTTTCGCATGGATTTGAAGCTACGCCTTCTACTTCGCATTGATTTGAAGCTAAATCATTTGTTTCGCATGGAATTGAAGCCTCCTCGTTTGTTCCTCCAGCTTTTGAAGCTATATCACTTATATCGCAAGTATTTAAAGCTAAATCATATGTGCCGCATGGATTTGAAGCTGAGCCTTCTACTTCGCATTCATCTGAAGCTAAATCATTTGTTTCGCATGGATTTGAATCTAAGCCTTGCCCTTCGAATTGATTTGAAGCTAAATCATGTGTTTCGTATGGATTTGAAGCTAAACCTTCTACATCGCATTGGTTTGCAGCTGATTCATGTGTTTCGCATGGATTTGAAGCTAACTCGTTCGCTTCGCCTGTATTCGAAGCTATATCACTTATATCGCAAGTATTTGAAGCTAAATCATGTGTTACACTTGGATATGAAGCTAAACCTTCTACATCGCATTGATTTGAAGCTAAATCATGTGTCTCGCATGGAATTGAAGCTACCTCGTTTGTTCCTACAGCTTTTGAAGCTATATCACTTATATCGCAAGTATTTGAAGCTAAATCATATGTGTCGCATGGATTTGAAGCTGAACCTAATACATCGCATTGATTTGAAGCTAAATCTTGTGTATCGCATGGATTTGAAGCTAAACCTTCTACATCGCATTTATTTGAAGCTAAACCTTCTATATTCCATTGATTTGAAGCTAAACCATCTACCTGTTATAGATTTTAAGCAAACCTTCTACATCGCATTGATTTGAAGATAAATCGTGTGTTTCGCATGGATTTGAAGCTAAACCTTCTACATTGCATTGATTTGCAGCTGATTCATGTGTTTCGCATGGATTTGAAGCTAACTCGTTCGTTTCGCCTGTATTCGAAGCTATATCACTTGTATCGCAAATATTTGAAGCTAAATCATGTGTTACACTTGGATATGAAGCTAAACCTTCTACATCGCATTGATTTGAAGCTAAATCATGTGTCTCGCATGGAATTGAAGCTACCTCGTTTGTTCCTACAGCTTTTGAAGCTATATCACTTATATCGCAAGTATTTGAAGCTAAATCATATGTGTCGCATGGATTTGAAGCTGAACCTAATACATCGCATTGATTTGAAGCTAAATCTTGTGTATCGCATGGATTTGAAGCTAAACCTTCTACATCGCATTGATTTGAAGCTAAACCTTCTATATTCCATTGATTTGAAGCTAAACCATCTACCTCTTATAGATTTGAAGCAAACCTTCTACATCGCATTGATTTGAAAATAAATCGTGTGTTTCGCATGGATTTGAAGCTAACTCGTTAGTTTCGCATGCAGTTGTAGCTAAATAATGTATATCACAAGTATTTGTAGCTAAGCCATTTCTTTCGCATGGACTTGAAGCTACGCCTTCTACTTCGCATTGATTTGAAGCTAAATCATTTGTTTCGCATGGAATTGAAGCCACCTCGTTTGTTCCTCCAACTTTTGAAGCTATGTCACTTATATCGCAAGTATTTGAAGCTAAATCATATGTGTCGCATGGATTTGAAGCTGAACCTTCTACATCGCATTGATTGGAAGCTAAATCTTGTGTATCGCATGGATTTGAAGCTAAACCTTCCACATCACATTGATTAGCAGCTATATCATGTGTTTCGCATGGATTTGAAGCTAACTCGTTCGTTTTGCCTGCAGTTGAATCTACATCACTTATATCGCAAGTGTTTGAAGATAAATCATGTGTATCGCGTGGATTTTTAAGCTAACTCGTTTGATTAGTCTGCATTTGAAGCTATATCACTTATACCCCAAGTGTTTGAAGCTAAATCATTTGTTTCGCGTGGATTTGAAGCTAAACCTTCTACATCGCATTGATTAGAAGCTAAATCATTTGTCTCGCATGGATTTGAAGCTAACTCGTTCGTTTCGCCTCCATTTGAAACTATGTCACGAATATCGCAAGTTTTTGAAGATACGCCTTCTACTTCGCATTGATTTGAAGCTAAATCATTTGTTTCGCATGGAATTGAAGCCACCTCGTTTGTTCCTCCAGCTTTTGAAGCTATATCACTTATATCACAAGTACTTGAAGCTAAATCATATGTGTCGCATGGATTTGAAGCTGAACCTACTACATCGCATTGTTTTGAAGCTAAATCTTGTGTATCGCATGGATTTGAAGCTAAACCTTCTACATCGCATTGATTTGAAGCTAAATCGTGTGTTTCGCATGGATTTGAAGCTAAACCTTCTACATCGCATTGCTTTGAAGCTAAATCATGAGTTTCGCTTGCAGTTGAAGCTAAATCATGTCTTTCACAAGTATTTGAAGATGAACCATTTGAATCGCATTGATTTGAACCCGAGCCTTCTACTTCGCACTGATTTGCAGATAAATAATGTGTTTCGCATGGATTTGAAGCCAAACCTTCTACATCCCATGGATTTGATTCTAAATCATGTGTTTGGCATGGATTTGAAGCTAAACCTTCTACATCGCATTGATTTGCAGCTAAATCATGTGTTTCGCATGGATTTGAATCTGAGCCTTGTACTTCGAGTTGATTTGAAGCTAAATCATGTGTTTCGCATGGATTTGAAGCTAAGCCTTCTACATCGCATTGATTTGAAGCTTAATCATGTGTTTTGCATGGATTTGAATCTAACTCGTTTGTTTCCCCTGCATTTGAAGCTGTATCACTTATATCACAAGTATCTGAAGCTAAATCATTTGTGTCGCATGGATTTGAATCTGAGCCTTGTACTTCGAGTTGATTTGCAGCTAAATCATGTGTTTCGCATAGATTTGAAGCTAAACCTTCTACATCGCATTGATTTGCAGCTAAATCATGTGTTTCGCATGGACTTGAAGCTAACTCGTTTGTTTCGCATGCAGATGAAGCTATATCCGAAGTGTTTGAAGCTCAATCGTTTGTTCCGCATGGATTTGAAGCTAATCCTTCTACTTCGCACGAATTTGAAGCTACATCATGTGTATCGCGTGGATTTTGAAGCTAACTCATTTGATTCGTCTGCATTTGAAGCTATATCAATTATATCCCAAGTGTTTGAAGCTAAATCATTTGTTTCGCGTTGATTTGAAGCTATACCATCTACATCGCATTGATTTGCAGCTAAATCATGTGTTTCGCATGGATTTGAAGCTAAACCTTCTACATCGCATTGATTTGCAGCAGAATCATGTGTTTCGCATGGATTTGAAGCTACCTCGTTTGTTCCTACAGCTTTTGAAGCTATATCACTTATATCGCAAGTATTTGAAGCTAAATCATATGTGTCGCATGGATTTGAAGCTGAACCTACTACATCGCATTGATTTGAAGCTAAATCTTGTGTATCGCATGGATTTTAAGCTATACCTTCCACATCGCATTGATTTGAAGCTAAATCATGTGTATCGCATGGATTTGAAGCTAACTCGTTAGTTTCGCATGCAGTTGTAGCTAAATAATGTATATCACAAGTATTTGTAGCTAAACCATTTGTTTCGCATGGATTTGAAGCTACGCCTTCTACTTCGCATTGATTTGAAGCTAAAGCATTTGTTTCGCATGGATTTGAATCTAAGCCTTGTCCATCGAATTGATTTGAAGCTAAAACATGTGTTTCGTTTGGATTTGAAGCTAAACCTTCTACATCGCATTGATTTGAAGCTAAATCATGTGTCTCGCATGGAATTGAAGCTACCTCGTATGTTCCTACAGCTTTTGAAGCTATATCACTTATGTCGCAAGTATTTGAAGCTAAATCATATGTGTCGCATGGGTTTGAAGCTGAACTTTCTACATCGCATTGATTTGAAGCTAAATCTTGTGTATCGCATGGATTTGAAGCTAAACCTTCTACATCACATTGATTTGCAGCTAAATCATGTGTTTCGCATGGATTTGAAGCTAACTCGTTCGTTTCGCATGCAGTTGTAGCTAAATAATCTATATCACAAGTATTTGTAGCTAAACCATTTGTTTCGCATGGATTTGAAGCTACGCCTTCTACTTCGCATTGATTTGAAGCTAAATCATTTGTTTCGCATGGAATTGAAGCCTCCTCGTTTGTTCCTCCAGCTTTTGAAGGTATATCACTTATATCGCAAGTATTTGAAGCTAAATCATATGTGTCGCATGGGTTTGAAGCTGAACTTTCTACATCGCATTGATTTGAAGCTAAATCTTGTGTATCGCATGGATTTGAAGCTAAACCTTCTACATCACATTGATTTGCAGCTAAATCATGTGTTTCGCATGGATTTGAAGCTAACTCGTTCGTTTCGCCTCCATTTGAAACTATGTCACTTATATCGCAAGTATTTAAAGCTAAATCATATGTGTCGCATGGATTTGAAGCTGAACCTAATACATCGTATTGATTTGAAGCTAAATCTTGTGTATCGCATGGATTTGAAGCTAAACCTTCTACATCGCATTTATTTGAAAATAAATCGTGTGTTTCGCATGGATTTGAAGCTAACTCGTTAGTTTCGCATGCAGTTGTAGCTAAATAATGTATATCACAAGTATTTGTAGCTAAACCATTTGTTTCGCATGGATTTGAAGCTACGCCTTCTACTTCGCATTGATTTGAAGCTAAATCATTTGTTTCGCATGGAATTGAAGCCTCCTCGTTTGTTCCTCCATCTTTTGAAGCTATATCACTTATATCGCAAGTATTTAAAGCTAAATCATATGTGTCGCATGGATTTGAAGCTGAACCTTCTACATCGCATTGATTTGAAGCTAAATCTTGTGTATCGCATGGATTTGAAGCTAAACCTTCTACATCACATTGTTTTGAAGCTAAATCATGTGTTTCGCATGGATTTGAAGCTAAACCTTCTACATTGCATTGATTTGCAGCTGATTCATGTGTTTCGCTTGGATTTGAAGCTAACTCGTTCGTTTCGCCTGTATTCGAAGCTATATCACTTATATCGCAAATATTTGAAGCTAAATCATGTGTTACACTTGGATATGAAGCTAAACCTTCTACATCGCAGCGATTTGCAGCTGAATCATGTGTTTCGCATGGATTTGAAGCTACCTCGTTTGTTCCTACAGCTTTTGAAGCTATATCACTTATATCGCAAGTATTTGAAGCTAAATCATATGTGTCGCATGGATTTGAAGCTGAACCTACTACATCGCATTGATTTGAAGCTAAATCTTGTGTATCGCATGGATTTTAAGCTATACCTTCCACATCGCATTGATTTGAAGCTAAATCATGTGTATCGCATGGATTTGAAGCTAACTCGTTAGTTTCGCATGCAGTTGTAGCTAAATAATGTATATCACAAGTATTTGTAGCTAAACCATTTGTTTCGCATGGATTTGAAGCTACGCCTTCTACTTCGCATTGATTTGAAGCTAAAGCATTTGTTTCGCATGGATTTGAATCTAAGCCTTGTCCATCGAATTGATTTGAAGCTAAAACATGTGTTTCTTTTGGATTTGAAGCTAAACCTTCTACATCGCATTGATTTGAAGCTAAATCATGTGTCTCGCATGGAATTGAAGCTACCTCGTATGTTCCTACAGCTTTTGAAGCTATATCACTTATGTCGCAAGTATTTGAAGCTAAATCATATGTGTCGCATGGGTTTGAAGCTGAACTTTCTACATCGCATTGATTTGAAGCAAAATCTTGTGTATCGCATGGATTTGAAGCTAAACCTTCTACATCACATTGATTTGCAGCTAAATCATGTGTTTCGCATGGATTTGAAGCTAACTCGTTCGTTTCGCATGCAGTTGTAGCTAAATAATCTATATCACAAGTATTTGTAGCTAAACCATTTGTTTCGCATGGATTTGAAGCTACGCCTTCTACTTCGCATTGATTTGAAGCTAAATCATTTGTTTCGCATGGAATTGAAGCCTCCTCGTTTGTTCCTCCAGCTTTTGAAGCTATATCACTTATATCGCAAGTATTTGAAGCTAAATCATATGTGTCGCATGGGTTTGAAGCTGAACTTTCTACATCGCATTGATTTGAAGCTAAATCTTGTGTTTCGCATGGATTTGAAGCTAACTCGTTCGTTTCGCCTCCATTTGAAACTATGTCACTTATATCGCAAGTATTTAAAGCTAAATCATATGTGTCGCATGGATTTGAAGCTGAACCTAATACATCGCATTGATTTGAAGCTAAATCTTGTGTATCGCATGGATTTGAAGCTAAACCTTCTACATCGCATTTATTTGAAAATAAATCGTGTGTTTCGCATGGATTTGAAGCTAACTCGTTAGTTTCGCATGCAGTTGTTGCTAAATAATCTATATCACAAGTATTTGTAGCTAAACCATTTGTTTCGCATGGATTTGAAGCTACGCCTTCTACTTCGCATTGATTTGAAGCTAAATCATTTGTTTCGCATGGATTTGAAGCTAACTCGTTCGTTTCGACTCCATTTGAATTATGTCACTTATATCGCAAGTATTTAAAGCTAAATCATATGTGTCGCATGGATTTGAAGCTGAACCTAATACATCGCATTGATTTGAAGCTAAATCTTGTGTATCGCATGGATTTGAAGCTAAACCTTCCACATCGCATTGATTTGAAGCTAAATCATGTGTATCGCATGGATTTGAAGCTAACTCGTTAGTTTCGCATGCAGTTGTAGCTAAATAATCTATATCACAAGTATTTGTAGCTAAACCATTTGTTTCGCATGGATTTGAAGCTACGCCTTCTACTTCGCATTGATTTGAAGCTAAATCATTTGTTTCGCATGGAATTGAAGCCTCCTCGTTTGTTCCTCCATCTTTTGAAGCTATATCACTTATATCGCAAGTATTTAAAGCTAAATCATATGTGTCGCATGGATTTGAAGCTGAACCTTCTACATCGCATTGATTTGAAGCTAAATCTTGTGTATCGCATGGATTTGAAGCTAAACCTTCTACATCACATTGTTTTGAAGCTAAATCATGTGTTTCGCATGGATTTGAAGCTAAACCTTCTACATTGCATTGATTTGCAGCTGATTCATGTGTTTCGCATGGATTTGAAGCTAACTCGTTCGTTTCGCCTGTATTCGAAGCTATATCACTTATATCGCAAATATTTGAAGCTAAATCATGTGTTACACTTGGATATGAAGCTAAACCTTCTACATCGCATTGATTTGAAGCTAAATCATGTGTCTCGCATGGAATTGAAGCTACCTCGTTTGTTCCTACAGCTTTTGAAGCTATATCACTTATATCGCATTTATTTGAAGCTAAATCATATGTGTCGCATGGATTTGAAGCTGAACCTAATACATCGCATTGATTTGAAGCTAAATCTTGTGTATCGCATGGATTTGAAGCTAAACCTTCTACATCGCATTTATTTGAAGCTAAACCTTCTATATTCCATTGATTTGAAGCTAAACCATCTACCTGTTATAGATTTTAAGCAAACCTTCTACATCGCATTGATTTGAAGATAAATCGTGTGTTTCGCATGGATTTGAAGCTAAACCTTCTACATTGCATTAATTTGCAGCTGATTCATGTGTTTCGCATGGATTTGAAGCTAACTCGTTCGTTTCGCCTGTATTCGAAGCTATATCACTTATATCGCAAATATTTGAAGCTAAATCATGTGTTACACTTGGATATGAAGCTAAACCTTCTACATCGCATTGATTTGAAGCTAAATCATGTGTCTCGCATGGAATTGAAGCTACCTCGTTTGTTCCTACAGCTTTTGAAGCTATATCACTTATATCGCAAGTATTTGAAGCTAAATCATATGTGTCGCATGGATTTGAAGCTGAACCTACTACATCGCATTGATTTGAAGCTAAATCTTGTGTATCGCATGGATTTGAAGCTAAATCTTCTACATCACATTCATTTGAAGTTAAATCATGTGCTTCGCATGGATTTGAAGCTGACTCGTTCGTTTCGCCTGCAGTTGAACCTACATCACTTATATCGCAAGTATTTGAAGCTAAATCATGTGTATCGCGTGGATTTTGAAGCTAACTCGTTTGATTAGTCTGCATTTGAAGCTATATCACTTATACCCAAAGTGTTTGAAGCTAAATCATTTGTTTCGCGTGGATTTGAACCTAAACCGTCTACATCGCATTGATTTGAAGCCAAATCATGTGTATCGCATGGATTTGAAGCTACCTCGTTTGTTCCTACAGCTTTTGAAGCTATATCACTTATATCGCAAGTATTTGAAGCTAAATCATATGTGTCGCATGGATTTGAAGCTGAACCTAATACATCGCATTGATTTGAAGCTAAATCTTGTGTATCGCATGGATTTGAAGCTAAACCTTCTACATCGCATTTATTTGAAGCTAAACCTTCTATATTCCATTGATTTGAAGCTAAACCATCTACCTCTTATAGATTTGAAGCAAACCTTCTACATCGCATTGATTTGAAAATAAATCGTGTGTTTCGCATGGATTTGAAGCTAACTCGTTAGTTTCGCATGCAGTTGTAGCTAAATAATGTATATCACAAGTATTTGTAGCTAAACCATTTCTTTCGCATGGATTTGAAGCTACGCCTTCTACTTCGCATTGATTTGAAGCTAAATCATGTGTTTCGCATGGATTTGAAGCTAACTCGTTCGTTGCGCATGCTGTTAAATCTAAATAACGTACATCACAAGTATTGGAAGCTAAACCATTTGTTTCGCATGGATTTGAATCTAAGCCTTGCCCTTCGAATTGATTTGAAGCTAAATCACGTGTTTTGCATGGATTTGAAGCTAAATCTTCTACATCGCATGGATTTGAAGCTAAACCTTCTATATTCTATTGATTTGAAGCTGAACCTTCTACCTCTTATTGATTTGAAGCTAAACCTTCTACATCGCATTGATTTGAAGATAAATCGTGTGTTTCGCATAGATTTGAAGCTAACTCGTTAGTTTCGCAAGCAGTTGTAGCTCAATAATGTATATCACAAGTATTTGTAGCTAAACCATTTGTTTCGCATGGATTTGAAGCTACGCCTTCTACTTCGCATTGATTTGAAGCTAAAGCATTTGTTTCGCATGGATTTGAATCTAAGCCTTGTCCTCCGAATTGATTTGAAGCTAAAACATGTGTTTCGTTTGGATTTGAAGCTAAACCTTCTACATCGCATTGATTTGAAGCTAAATCATGTGTCTCGCATGGAATTGAAGCTGCCTCGTTTGTTCCTACAGCTTTTGAAGCTATATCACTTATATCGCAAGTATTTGAAGCTAAATCATATGTGTCGCATGGATTTGAAGCTAAACCTACTACATCGCATTCATTTGAAGCTAAATCTTGTGTATCGCATGGATTTGAAGCTAAACCTTCTACATCGCATTGATTTGAAGATAAATCGTGTGTTTCGCATGCAGTTGTAGCTAAATAATCTATATCACAAGTATTTGTAGCTAAACCATTTGTTTCGCATGGATTTGAAGCTACGCCTTCTACTTCGCATTGATTTGAAGCTAAATCATTTGTTTCGCTTGGAATTGAAGCCTCCTCGTTTGTTCCTCCAGCTTTTGAAGCTATATCACTTATATCGCAAGTATTTGAAGCTAAATCATATGTGTCGCAAGGGTTTGAAGCTGAACCTTCTACATCGCATTGATTTGAAGCTAAATCTTGTGTATCGCATGGATTTGAAGCTAAACCTTCTACATCACATTGATTTGCAGCAAAATCATGTGTTTCGCATGGATTTGAAGCTAACTCGTTCGTTTCGCCTCCATTTGAAACTATGTCACTTATATCGCAAGTATTTAAAGCTAAATCAATGTGCCGCATGGATTTGAAGCTGAGCCTTCTACTTCGCATTCATCTGAAGCTAAATCATTTGTTTCGCATGGATTTGAATCTAAGCCTTGCCCTTCGAATTGATTTGAAGCTAAATCATGTGTTTCGTATGGATTTGAAGCTAAACCTTCTACATCGCATTGATTTGAAGCTAAAACTTCTATATTCTATTGATTTGAAGCTAAACCTTCTACCTCTTATTGATTTGAAGCTAAACCTTCTACATCGCATTGATTTGAAGATAAATCGTGTGTTTCGCATAGATTTGAAGCTAACTCGTTAGTTTCGCAAGCAGTTGTAGCTAAATAATGTATATCACAAGTATTTGTAGCTAAACCATTTGTTTCGCCTGGATTTGAAGCTAAACCTTCTACATCGCATTGATTTGCAGCTGAATCATGTGTTTCGCATGGATTTGAAGCTACCTCGTTTGTTCCTACAGCTTTTGCAGCTATATCACTTATATCGCAAGTATTTGAAGCTAAATCATATGTGTCGCATGGATTTGAAGCTGAACCTGCTACAGCGCATTGATTTGAAGCGAAATCATGTGTATCGCATGGATTTGAAGCTAAACCTTCCACATCGCCTTGATTTGAAGCTAAATCATGTGTATCGCATGGATTTGAAGCTAACTCGTTAGTTTCGCATGCAGTTGAACCTACATCACTTATATCGTAAGTATTTGAAGCTAAATCATGTATATCGCGTGGATTTTGAAGCTAACTCGTTTGATTAGTCTGCATTTGAAGCTATATCACTTATACCCCAAGTGTTTGAAGCTAAGTCATTTGTTTCGCGTGGATTTGAAGCTAAACCTACTACATCGCATTGATTTGAAGCTAAATCATGTGTATCGCATGGATTGGTAGCAAACTCGTTTGTTCCGCATGCAGTTGTAGCTAAATAATGTATATCACAAGTATTTGTAGCTAATCCATTTGTTTCGCATGGATCTGAAGCTAAGCCTACTACTTCGCATTGATTTGAAGTTAAATCATTTGTTTCGCATGAAATTGAAGCTTCCTCGTTTGTTTCTCCAGCTTTTGAAGCTATATCACTTATATCGCAAGTATTTGAAGCTAAATCATATGTGTCGCATGGATTTGAAGCTGAACCTTCTACATCGCATTGATTTGAAGCTAAATCTTGTGTATCGCATGGATCTGAAGCTAAGCCTTCTACTTCGCATTGATTTGAAGTTAAATCATTTGTTTCACATGGAATTGAAGCTTCCCCGTTTGTTCCTCCAGCTTTTGAAGCTATATCACTTATATCGCAAGTATTTGAAGCTAAATCATATGTGTCGCATGGATTTGAAGCTGAACCTTCTACATCACATTGATTTGAATCTAAATCTAGTGTATCGCATGTATTTGAAGCTAAACCTTCTACATCACATTGATTTGCAGCTAAATCATATGTTTCGCATGGATTTGAAGCTTACTTGATTGTTTCGCCTACATTTGAAGCTATATCACTTATATTCGCAAGCATTTGAATCTAAACCATTCGTTTCGCATGGATTTGAAGCTAAGCCTTCTACATCGCATTGATTTGAAGCTTAATCATGTGTTTTGCATGGATTTGAATCTAACTCGTTTGTTTCCCCTGCATTTGAAGCTGTATCACTTATATCGCAAGTATCTGAAGCTAAATCATTTTTTGTCGCATGGATTTGAATCTAAGCCTTGTACTTCGAGTTGATTTGCAGCTAAATCATGTGTTTCGCATGGATTTGAAGCTAAACCTTCTACATCGCATTGATTTGCAGCTAAATCATGTGTTTCGCATGGACTTGAAGCTAACTCGTTTGTTTCGCATGCAGATGAAGCTATATCCGAAGTGTTTGAAGCTCAATCGTTTGTTCCGCATGGATTTGAAGCTAATCCTTCTACTTCGCATGGATTTGAAGCTACATCATGTGTATCGCATCTATTTTGAAGCTAACTCATTTGATTCGTCTGCATTTGAAGCTATATCAATTATATCCCAAGTGTTTGAAGCTAAATCATTTGTTTCGCGTTGATTTGAATCTATACCATCTACATCGCATTGATTTGAAGCTAAATCATGTGTTTCGCTTGGATTTGAAGATAAATCTTCTACATCGCATTGAATTGAAGCTAAATCTTGTTTTTCGCATGGATTTGAAGCTAACTCGTTTGTTTCGCCTGTATTTGAAGCTATACTAATTATATTCGCAAGTACTTTAAGCTAATCCATTTGTTTCGCTTTGATTTGAAGCTAAACTTTCCACTTCGCATTGATTTGAAATTAAATCATGTATTTCGTTTGGATTTGAAGCTAACTCGTTTGTTTCGAACGCAGTTGAAGCTAAATCATGTATATAACAATTATTTGAAGCTAAACCATTTTTTTCTCATGTATTTAAAGCTAAGCCTACCACTTCGCATTGATTTGCAGTTAAATCATGTGTTTCCATTGGGTGTGAAGCTAAATCGATTGTTTCGCATGCAGCTGAAGCTAAATCATGTATGTCACAATTATATCAAGCTAAATATTTCGTTTCGCATGGATTTGAAGCTAATCCTTATACTTCGCATGAATTTGAAGCTAAATCATGTGTTTCGCATGGATTTGTAGATAACTTGTTTGTTTCGCCTGCATTTGAAGCTATATCACCTATATTCGCATGTATTTGAAACTTAATCATGCGCTTCGCAACGATTTCAAGCTGACCTTTCAACTTCGCATTGATTTGAAGCTAAATCATGTGTTTCGCTTGGATTTGAAGCTAACTCGTTTGTTTTGCCTGCATTTGAAGCTATATCACTTATATTCGCAACATTTGAAGCTAAACCATTCGTTATGCATGGATTTGAAGCTATGCCTTCTACTTCGCATAGACTTGAAACTAAATCAAGTGATTCGCATGGATTTGAAGATAACTCGTTTTTTTCGCATGCAGTTGAAGCTAATTCATGTATAACACAAGTATTTGAAGCTAAACCATTCGTTTCGCATGGATTTGAAGCTAAGCCTTCTACTTCGAATTGATTTGAAATTGAATGATGTGTTTCATTTAGATTTGATGCTAACGCGTGTGTTTCGCATGCTCTTGAAGCTAAATAATGTATATCACAAGTTTTTGAAGCTGAACCATTTGTTTCACATGAATATTAAGCTAAACCATGTGCTTCGCATGTATATGAAGCTAAATCATGTGTTTCGAATCGATTTGAAGCTTGCTTGATTGTTTCGCCTGCATTTGAAGCTATATCACTTATATTCGCAAGTATTTGAAACTTAATGATTCGCTTGACATGGATTTGAAGCTAACCTTGTACTTCGCATTGATTTGAAGCTAAATCATGTGTTTCGCATGGATTTGAAGCGAACTCATTTGGTTCGCATGCAGTTGAAGCTAAATTATGTTTATCACAAGTATCTGAATCTAAATCATCTGTTTCGTAATTATATGAAGTTATGAAGCTTAATCATTTGTTTCGCATGGATTTGAAGCTAAGCGTACTACTTCGAATTGTTTTGAAGCTAAATCATTTGTTTCGAATGGATTTGAAGCTAACTCGTTTGTTTCGCATGCAGTTGAAGCTAAATTATGTATGGCAAAAATATTTGAAGCTAAACCATTTTTTTCGCATGGATTTGAAGCTAAGCGTACTACTTCGCATTGATTTGAAGCTAAATCATGTGTTTCACATGGATTTGTAGCTAACTCGTTTGTTTCGCCTGGATTTGAATCTATATTATTTATATCGCAAGTATTTGAATCTAAACCATCTGTTACGCATGGATTATAAGCTAACTCGTTTGTTTCGCCTGCATTTGAAGCTACAATAATTATATTCGCAAGTACTTTAAGCTAATCCATTTGTTTCGCTAGGATTTGAAGCTAAACTTTCCACTTCGCATTGATTTGAAATTAAATCATGTATTTCGTTTGGATTTGAAGCTAACTCTGTTTCGAATGCAGTTGAAGCTAAATCATGTATATAACAATTATTTGAAGCTAAACCATTTTTTTCTCATGTATTTAAAGCTAAGCCTACCACTTCGCATTGATTTGCAGTTAGATCTTGTGTTTCCATTGGGTGTGAAGCTAAATCGATTGTTTCGCATGCAGCTGAAGCTAATTCATGTATGTCACAATTATATCAAGCTAAATAATTCGTTTCGCATGGATTTGAAGCTAAGCCTTATACTTCGCATGAATTTGAAGCTAAATCATGTGTTTCGCATGGATTTGAAGCTAAGTCCTTTGTTTCGCCTGCATTTGAAGCTGTATCCCTTATATTCCCAAGTATTTGAAGCTAAGCCATTTGTTTCGCATGGATTTGAAGCTAAGCCTTCTACTTTGCATGAATTAGAAGCTAAATCATGTGTTTCGCATGGATTTGTAGATAACTTGTTTGTTTCGCCTGCCATTGAAGCTATATCACCTATATTCGCATGTATTTGAAACTTAATCATGCGCTTCGCGACGATTTGAAGCTGACCTTTCAACTTCGCATTGATTTGAAGCTAAATCATGTGTTTCGCTTGGATTTGAAGCTAACCCGTTTGTTTTGCCTGCATTTGAAGCTATATCAATTATATTCGCAAGCATTTGAAGCTAAACCATTCGTTACGCATGGATTTGAAGCTAAGCCTTCTACTTCGCATAGACTCGAAACTAAATCATGTGATTCGCATGGATTTGAAGATAACCCGTTTGTTTCGCATGCAGTTGAAGCTAATTCATGTATAACACAAGTATTTGAAGCTAAACCATTCGTTTCGCATGGATTTGAAGCTAAGCCTTCTAAATCGCATTGATTTGAAGCTACATCATGTGATGCGCATGGATTATAAGCTAAGCCTTCGACTTCGCAACTGATTTGACGCTAAATCATGTGTATCGCTTGGATTTGAAGGTAACTCGTTTGATTCGTCTGCATTTGAAGCTATATCACTTATATCCCAAGTGTTTGAAGCAAAATCATTTGTTTCGCATGGATTCGAAACTAAACCTTATACATCGCATTGATCTAAAGCTAAATCATGGGTTCTCTTGGATTTGATGCTACAACTTCTATATCGTATTGATTTGCAGTTAAATCATGTGTATCGCATGGATTTGAAGATAACTCGTTTGTTCCGCCTGCATTTGAAGCTATGTCATTTATATTGCAAGAATCTGAAGCTAAATCACATTCTCTCATGGATTCGAAGCTAAGTCTTCTACTTCGCATTGATTTGAAGCTAAATCATGTGTTTCGCATGCATTTGAAGCTAACTCGTTTGTTTCGCATGCAGTTGAAGCTAAATTATGTATAGCAAAAATATATGAAGCTAAACCATTTGTTTCGCATGGATTTGAAGCTACGCCTTCTACTTCGCATTTATTTGAAGCTAAATCATATGTGTCGCATGGATTTGAAGCTGAACCTTCTACATCGCATTGATTTGAAGCTAAATCTTGTGTATCGCATGGAATTTGAAGCTAAACCGTCTACATCGCATTGATTTGAAGCTAAATCATGTCTTTCACAAGTATTTGAAGACGAACCATTTGAGTCGCATTGATTTGCAGCTAAATCATGTGTTTCGCATGGATTTGAAGCTAACTCGTTCGTTTCGCCTGCAGTTGAATCTACATCACTTATATCGCTAGTATTTGAAGCTAAATCATGTGTATCGCGGGGATTTTGAAGCTAACTCGTTTGATTAGTCTTCATTTGAAGCTATATCACTTACACCCAAAGTGTTTGAAGCTATATCATTTGTTTCGCATGGATTTTAAGCTAAACCTGCTTCATCGCATTGATTTGCAGCTAAATCATGTGTTTCGCATGGATTAGAAGCTAACTCGTTCGTTGCGCATGCAGTTAAATCTAAATAACGTATATCACAAGTATTTGAAGCTACACCATTTAATTCGCATGGATTTGAAGATAAGCCTTCTACTTCGCATTAATTGGAAGATAAATCACGTGTTTTGCATGGATTTTAAGCTAAACCTTCTACATCGCATTGATTTGAAGCTAAATCATGTGTTTCGCATGCAGTTGAAGCTAAATCATGTCTTTCACAAGTGTTTGAAGATGAACCATTTGAATTGCATTGATTTGAACCCGAGCCTTCTACTTCGCACTGATTTGCAGCTAAATAATGAGTTTCTCATGGATTTGAAGCTAAACCTTCTACATTGAATTGATTTGCAGCTGTGTCATGTGTTTCGCATGGATTTGAAGCTAACTCTATCGTTTCGCCAGTATTCGTAGCTATATCACTTTTATCGCAAGTATTTGAAGCTAATTCATGTGTTACGCTTGAATTTGAAGCTAAACCTTCTACATCGCATTGATTTGAAGCTAAATCATTTGTTTCGCATGGATTTGAATCTAAGCATTGTACTTCGAATTGATTTGAAGCTAAATAATGTGTTTCGCATGGATTTGAAGCTGAACCTTCTACATCGCATTGATTTGAAGCTAAATCTTGTGTATCGCATGGATTTGAAGCTAAACCTTCTACATCACATTTATTTGCAGCTAAATCATGTGTTTCGCATGGATTTGAAGCTAGCTCGTTCGTTTAGCCTGCAGTTGAATCTACATCACTTATATCGCAAGTGTTTGAAGCTAAGTCATGTGTATCGCGTGGATTTTGAAACTAACTCGTTTGATTAGTCTGCATTTGAAGCTATATCACTTATACCCCAAGTGTTTGAAGCTAAATCATTTGTTTCGCGTGGATTTGAAGCTAAACCTTCTACATCGCATTGATTAGAAGTTAAATCATGTGTCGCGCATGGATTTGAAGCTAACTCGTTAGTTTCGCATGCAGTTGTAGCTAAATAATGTATATCACAAGTATTCGTAGCTAAACCATTTGTTTTGCATGGATTTGAAGCCACTCCTTCTACTTCGCATTGATTTGAAGCTAAATCATATGTGTCGCATGGATTTGAAGCTGAACCTTCTACATCGCATTGATTTGAAGCTAAATCTTGTGTATCGCATGTATTTGAAGCTAAACCGTCTACATCACATTGATTTGCAGCTAAATCATGTGTTTCGCATGGATTTGAAGCTAACTGGTTCGTTTCGCCTGCAGTTGAACCTACATCACTTATATCGCAAGTAATTGAAGCTAAATCATGTGTATCGCGTGGATTTTGAAGCTAACTCGTTTGTTTAGTCAGCATTTGAAGCTATATCACTTATACTCCAAGTGTTTGAAGCTAAATCATTTGTTTCGCGTGGATTTGAAGCTAAACCTTCTACATCGCATTGATTTGAAGCTCAATCTTGTGTATCGCATGGATTTGAAGCTAAACCTTTCACATCGCATTGATTTGAAGCTAAATCATGTGTATCGCATGGATTTGAAGCTAACTCGTTCGTTTCGCATGCAGTTGTAGCTAAATAATGTATATCACAAGTATTGGTAGCTAAACCATTTGTTTTGCATGGATTTGAAGCTAAGCCTTCTACTTCGCATTCATTTGAAGCTAAATCATTTGTTTCGCATGGGTTTGAATCTAAGCATTGTACTTCGAATTGATTTGAAGCTAAATCATGTCTTTCACAAGTATTTGAAGATGAACCATTTGAGTCGCATTGATTTGCAGCTAAATCATGTGTTTCGCTTGGATTTGAAGCTAACTCGATTGTTTCGCATGCAGTTGGAGCTAAATCATGTATATCACAAGTATTTGAAGCTAAACCATTTGTTTCGCCTGCATTTGAAGCTATATCACTTGTATCGCAAGTATAAGAAGCTAAATAATTTGTGTTCCATGGATTTGTTGCTAAGCCTTCTACTTCGCATTGATTTGAAGTTAAATCATGTGTTTCCCTTGGGTGTGAAGCTAAATCGTTTGTTTCGCATGCAGCTGAAGCAAAATCATGTATATCACAAGTATTGATGCTAAACGATTTGTTTCGCATTGATTTGAAGGTAAGCACTCTAGTTCGCATTGATTTGAAATTAAATGATGTGATTCCTTTGAATTTGTAGCTAACTCGTTTGTTTCACTTGCAGTTGAAGTTAAATGATGTATATCACAAGTGTTTGAAGCTGAACCATTTGTTTCTCATGGATTTGAAGCTAAGCCTTCTACTTCGAATTGATTTGAAGCTAAATCATGTGTTTCGCTTGGATTTGAAGCTAACTCGTTTGTATCGCATGCAGTTGAAGCTAAATCATGTATATCACAAGTATTTGAAGCTAAACCATTTGTTTCGCATGGATTTGAAGGTAAATCTACTTCCCATTGATTTGAAGATAAATCATGTGTTACGCTTGGATTTAAAGCTCACTCGTGTGTTTCACCTGCATTTGAAGCTATATCGCTTGAATCGCATGTATATGAAGCTAAATAATTTGTGTCGCATGGATTTGATGCTAAGCCTTCTATTTCGCATTGATTTGAAGCTAAATCATGTGTTACGCTTGGATTTAAAGCTCACTCGTTTGTTTCGCCTGCATTTGAAGCTATATCACTTGTATCGCAAGTATAAGAAGCTAAATAATTTGTGTTCCATGGATTTGTTGCTAAGCCTTCTACTTCGCATTGATTTGAAGTTAAATCATGTGTTTCCCTTGGGTGTGAAGCTAAAACGTTTGTTTCGCATGCAGCTGAAGCAAAATCATGTATATCACAAGTGTTTGAAGCTGAACCATTTGTTTCTCATGGATTTGAAGCTAAGCCTTCTACTTCGAATTGATTTGAAGCTAAATCATGTGTTTCGCTTGGATTTGAAGCTAACTCGTTTGTTTCGCATGCAGTTGTAGCTAAATAATGTATATCACAAGTATTTGTAGCTAAACCATTTGTTTTGCATGGATTTGAAGCTGAACCTCCTACATCGCATTGATTTGAAGCTAAATCTTGTGTATCGCATGGATTTGAAGCTAAACCTTCTACATCACATTGATTTCCTACAGCTTTTGAAGCTATATCACTTATATCGCAAGTATTTGAAGCTAAATCATATGTGTCGCATGGATTTGTAGCTGAACCTACTACATCGCATTCATTTGAAACTAAATCTTGTGTATCGCATGGATTTGAAGCTAACTCGTTTGTTTCGCATGCAGTTGAAGCTAAATCATGTATATCACAAGTATTTGAAGCTAAACCATTTGTTTCGCATGTATTTGAACCTAAATCTTCTACTTCGCTTTGATTTGAAGTTAAATCATGTGTTACGCTTGGATTTGAAGATCACTCGTTTGTTTCGCCTGCATTTGAAGCTATATCACTTATATCGCAAGTATAAGAAGCTAAATAATTTGTGTTGCATGAATTTGATGCTAAGCATTCTACTTCGTATTGATTCGAAGTTAAATCTTGTGTTACGCTTGGATTTGAAGACCACTCGTTTGTTTCGCATGCAGTTGAAGGTAAATCACGTATATCACAAGTATTTGAAGCTGAACCATTTGTTTCGCATGTATTTGAACCTAAATCTTCTACTTCGCATTGATTTCAAGTTAAATCATGTGTTTTTCTTGGATTTGAAGCTAACTCGTTTGTTTCGCATGCAGTTGAAGGTAAATCATGTATATCACAAGTATTTGAGGCTGAACCATTTGTTTTGCATGTATTTGAACCTAAATCTTCTACTTCGCATTGATTTGAAGTTAAATCATGTGTTACGCTTGGATTTGAAGATCACTCGTTTGTTTCGCCTGCATTTGAAGCTATATCACTTATATCGAATTATTTGAAGCTAAATCATTTGTTTCGCATGTATTTGAACCTAAATCTTCTACTTCGCATTGATTTGAAGCTAAATCATGTGTTTCGCTTAGATTTGAAGCTAACTCGTTTGTTTCGCATGCCGTTGAAGCTACATCATGTATATCACAAGTATTTGGAGCTAAACCATTTGTTTCGCATGGATTTTAAGGTAAACCTTCTACTTCCCATTGATTTGAAGATAAATCATGTGTTACGCTTGGATTTGAAGCTCACTCGTGTGTTTCGGCTGCATTTGAAGCTATATCACTTGCATCGCATGTATATGAAGCTAAATAATTTGTGTCGCATGGATTTGAAGCTAACTCGTTCGTTTCGCCTGTATTCGAAGCTATATCACCTATATCGCAAGTATTTGAAGCTAAATCATGTGTTACGCGTGGACTTGAAGCTAAACCTTCTAAATCGCATTGATTTGAAGCTAAATCAAGTATCTCGCATGGAATTGAAGCTACCACGTTTGTTCCTACAGCTTTTGAAGCTATATCACTTATATCGCAAGTATTTCAAGCTAAATCATATGTGTCGCATGGATTTGAAGCTGAACCTACTACATCGCATTGATTTGAAGCTGAATCATGTGTTTCGCATGGATTTGAAGCTAACTCGTTCGTTTAGCCTGCAGTTGAATCTACATCACTTATATCGCAAGTGTTTGAAGCTAAATCATGTGTATCGCGTGGATTTTGAAGCTAACTCGTTTGATTAGTCTGCATTTGAAGCTATATCACTTATACCCCAAGTGTTTGAAGCTAAATCATTTGTTTCGCGTGGATTTGAAGCTAAACCTTCTACATCGCATTGATTAGAAGTTAAATCATGTGTCTCGCATGGATTTGAAGCTAACTCGTTAGTTTCGCATGCAGTTGTAGCTAAATAATGTATATCACAAGTATTTGAAGATAAACCATTTGATTCGCATGGATTTGAAGCTAAGCCTTCTACTTCGCATTAATTGGAAGATAAATCACGTGTTTTGCATGGATTTGAAGCTAAACCTTCTACATCGCATTGATTTGAAACTAAATCATGTGTTTCGCATGGATTTGAAGCTAACTCGTTCGTTTCGCCTGTATTCGAAGCTATATCACCTATATCGCAAGTATTTGAAGCTAAATCATGTGTTACGCTTGGACTTGAAGCTAAACCTTCTAAATCGCATTGATTTGAAGCTAAATCAAGTATCTCGCATGGGATTGAAGCTACCACGTTTGTTCCTACAGCTTTTGAAGCTATATCACTTATATCGCAAGTATTTCAAGCTAAATCATATGTGTCGCATGGATTTGAAGCTGAACCTACTACATCGCATTGATTTGAAGCTGAATCATGTGTTTCGCATGGATTTGAAGCTAACTCGTTCGTTTTGCCTGCAGTTGAATCTACATCACTTATATCGCAAGTGTTTGAAGCTAAATCATGTGTCTCGCATGGAATTGAAGCTAGCTCGTTTGTTCCTACAGCTTTTGAAGCTATATCACTTATATCGCAAGTATTTGAAGCTTAATCATATGTGTCGCATGGATTTGAAGCTGAACCTACTACATCGCATTGATTTGAAGCTAAATCTTGTGTATGGCATGGATTTGAAGAGGAACCTTCTACATCGCATTGATTTGAAGCTAAATCATGTGTATGGCATGGATTTGAAGTTAACTCGTTTGTTTCGCATGCAGTTGTAGCTAAATAATGTTTATCACAAGTATCTGTAGTTAAACCATTTGTTTTGCATGGATTTGAAGCCAAGCCTTCTACTTCGCATTCATTTGAAGCTAAATCATTTGTTTCGCATGGATTTGAATCTAAGCCTTGTCCTTCGAATTGATTTGAATCTAAATCATGTGTGTCGTATGGATTTGAAGCTAAACCTTCTACTTCGCATTTATTTGAAGCTAAACCTTCTATATTCTATTGATGATGAAGCCAAACCATCTACCTCTTATTGATTTGAAGCTAAACCTTATACATCGCATTGATTAGATGATAAATCGTGTGTTTCGCATGGATTTGAAGCTAACTCGTTCGTTTTGCCTGCAGTTGAATCTACATCACTTATATCGCAAGTGTTTGAAGCTAAATCATGTGTATCGCGTGGAATTGTAGCTACCTCGTTTGTTCCTACAGCTTTTAAAGCTATATCACTTATATCGCAGGTATTTGAAGCTAAATCATATGTGTCGCATGGATTTGAAGCTGAACCTACTACATCGCATTGATTTGAAGCTAAATCTTGTGTATGGCATGGATTTGAAGCTAAACCTTCTACATCGCATTGATTTGAAGCTAAATCATGTTTCTCGCATGGAATTGAAGCTACCTCGTTTGTTCCTACAGCTTTTGAAGCTATATCACTTATATCGCCATTATTTGCAGCCAAATCGAATGTGTCGCATGGATTTGAAGCTGAACATACTACATCGCATTGATTTGAAGCTAAATCTTGTATATCGCATGGATTTGAAGCTAAGCCTTCTACTTCGAATTGATTTGAAGCTAAATCATGTGTTTCGCTTGGATTTGAAGCTAACTCGTTTGTTTCGCATGCAGTTGAAGGTAAATCATGTATATCACAAGTATTTGAAGCTGAACCATTTGTTTCGCATGTATTTGAACCTAAATCTTCTACTTCGCATTGATTTCAAGTTAAATCATGTGTTTCGCTTGATTTAAAGCTCACTCGTTTGTTTCGCCTGCATTTGAAGCTAGATCACTTATATCGCAAGTATGAGAAGCTAAATAACTTGTGTTGCATGGATTTGATGCTAAGACTTCTACTTTCCATTGATTTGAAGTTAAATCATGTGTTACGCTTGGATTTGAAGATCACTCGTTTGTTTCGCCTGCACTTGAAGCTATATCACTTATATCGCAAGTATTTGAAGCTAAATCATATGTGTCGCATGGATTTGAAGCTGAACCTACTACATCGCACTGATTTGAAGCTAAATCATGTGTATCGCATGGATTTGAAGCTGACTCGTTCGTTTCGCATGCAGTTGTAGCTAAATAATGTATATCACAAGTATTTGTAGCTAAACCATTTATTTCGCATGGATTTGAATCAAAGCATTGTACTTCGAATTCTTTTGAAGCTAAATCATGTGTTTCGCATGGATTTGAAGCTAAACCTTCCACATCGCATTGATTTGAAGCTAAATCATGTGTATCGCATGAATTTGAAGCTAACTCGTTAGTTTCGCATGCAGTTGTAGCTAAATAATGTATATCACAAGTATTTGTAGCTAAACCATTTGTTTTGCATGGATTTGAAGCTAAGCCTTCTACTTCGCATTCATTTGAAGCTAAATCATTTGTTTCGCATGGATTTGAATCTAAGCCTTGTCCTTCGAATCGATTTGAAGCTAAATCATGTGTTTCGTATCGATTTGAAGCTAACTCGTTTGTTTCGCATGCAGTTGTAGCTAAATAATGTATATCACAAGTATTTGTAGCTAAACCATTTGTTTTGCATGGATTTGAAGCTAAGCCTTCTACTTCGCATTCATTTGAAGCTAAATCATTTGTTTCGCATGGATTTGAATCTAAGCCTTGTCCTTCGAATCGATTTGAAGCTAAATCATGTGTTTCGTATGGATTTGAAGCTGAACCTTCTACATCGCATTGATTTGAAGCTAAATCATGCGTCTCGCATGGAATAGAAGCTAGCTCGTTTGTTCCTACAGCTTTTGAAGCTATATCACTTATATCGCAAGTATTTGAAGCTTAATCATATGTGTCGCATGGATTTGAAGCTGAACCTACTACATCGCATTGATTTGAAGCTAAATCTTGTGTATGGCATGGATTTGAAGAGAAACCTTCTACATCGCGTTGATTTGAAGCTAAATCATGTGTATCGCATGGATTTGAAGTTAACTCGTTTGTTTCGCATGCAGTTGTAGCTAAATAATGTTTATCACAAGTATCTGTAGTTAAACCATTTGTTTTGCATGGATTTGAAGCCAAGCCTTCTACTTCGCATTCATTTGAAGCTAAATCATTTGTTTCGCATGGATTTGAATCTAAGCCTTGTCCTTCGAATTGATTTGTGTCTAAATCATGTGTGTCGTATGGATTTGAAGCTAAACCTTCTACTTCGCATTTATTTGAAGCTAAACCTTCTATATTCTATTGATGATGAAGCCAAACCATCTACCTCTTATTGATTTGAAGCTAAACCTTATACATCGCATTGATTAGATGATAGATCGTGTGTTTCGCATGGATTTGAAGCTAACTCGTTCGTTTTGCCTGCAGTTGAATCTACATCACTTATATCGCAAGTGTTTGAAGCTAAATCATGTGTATCGCGTGGATTTTGAAGCTAACTCGTTTGATTAGTCTGCATTTGAAGCTATATCACTTATACCCCAAGTGTTTGAAGCTAAATCATTTGTTTCGCGTGGATTTGAAGCTAAACCTTCTACATCGCATTGATTAGATGTTAAATCATGTGTCTCGCATGGATTTGAAGCTAACTCGTTAGTTTCGCATGCAGTTGTAGCTAAATAATGTATATCACAAGTATTCGTAGCTAAACCATTTGTTTTGCATTGATTTGAAGCTACGCCTTCTACTTCGCATTGATTTGAAGCTAAATCATGTGTTTCGCATGGAATTGAAGCAACCTCGTTTGTTCCTCCAGCTTTTGAAGCTATATCACTTATATCGCAAGTATTTGAAGCTAAATTATATGTGTCGCATGGATTTGAAGCTGAACCTACTACATCGCATTGATTTGAAGCTAAATCTTGTGTATCGCATGGATTTGAAGCTAATCCTTCTACGTCGCATTGATTTGAAGCTAAATCATTTGTTTCGCATGGATTTGAATCTAAGCCTTGTCCTTCGAATTGATTTGAATCTAAATCATGTGTTTCGTATGGATTTGAAGCTGAACCTTCTACATCGCATTGATTTGAAGCTAAACCTACTTCATTCTATTTATTTGAAGCTAAACCTTCTACCTCTTATTGTTTTGAAGCTAAACCTTCTACATCGCATTGATTTGCAGCTAAATCATGTGTTTCGCATGGATTTGAAGCTAACTCGTTCGTTTCGCCTGCAGTTGAATCTACATCACTTATATCGCTAGTATTTGAAGCTAAATCATGTGTATCGCGTGGATTTTGAAGCTAACTCGTTTGATTAGTCTTCATTTGAAGCTATATCACTTACACCCCAAGTGTTTGAAGCTATATCATTTGTTTCGCATGGATTTGAAGCTACACCTTCTTCATCGCATTGATTTGAAGCTAAATCTTGTGTATCGCATGGATTTGATGCTATACCTTCCACATCGCATTGATTTGAAGCTAAATCATGTGTATCGCATGGATTTGAAGCTAACTCGTTCGTTTAGCATGCAGTTGTAGCTAAATGATGTATATCACAAGTATTTGTAGCTCAACCATTTGTTTTGCATGGATTTGAAGCTAAGCCTTCTACTTCGCATTCATTTGAAGCTAAATCATTTATTTCTCATGGATCTGAATCTAAGCCTTGTCCTTCGAATTGATTTGAAGCTAAATCTTGTGTATGGCATGGATTTGTAGCTAAACCTTCTACATCGCATTGATTTGAAGCTAAATCATGTGTATCGCATGGATTTGAAGCTAACTCGTTCGTTGCGCATGCAGTTAAATCTAAATAACGTATATCACAAGAATTTGAAGCTAAACCTTTTGTTTCGCATGGATTTGAAGATAAGCCTTCTACTTCGCATTAATTGGAAGAAAAATCACGTGTTTTGCATGGTTTTGAAGCTACGCCTTCTACTTCGCATTGATTTGAAGCTAAAGCATTTGTCTTGCATGGAATTGAAGCTACCTCGTTTGTTCCTCCTGCTTTTGAAGCTATATCACTTATATCGCATGGATTTGAAGCTGAACCTACTACATCGCATTGATTTGAAGCTAAATCTTGTGTATCGCATGGATTTGAAGCAAACTATCTACATCGCATTGATTTGAAGCTTAATCATGTGTATCGCATGGATTTGAAGCTAAACCTTCTACATCGCATTGATTTGCAGCTAAATCATGTGTTTCGCATGGATTTGAAGCTAACTCGTTCGTTTCGCCCGCAGTTGAATCTACATCACTTATATCGCTAGTATTTGAAGTTAAATCATGTGTATCGCGTGGATTTTGAAGCTAACTCGTTTGATTAGTTTTCATTTGAAGCTATATCTCTTACACCCCAAGTGTTTGAAGCTATATCATTTGTTTCGCATGGATTTTGAAGCTAAACCTTCTTCATCGCATTGATTTGAAGCTAAATCATGTGTTTCGCATGCAGTTGAAGCTAAATCATATCTTTCACAAGTATTTGAAGATGAACAATTTGCATTGCATTGATTTGAACCCGAGCCTTCTACTTCGCACTGATTTGCAGCTAAATAATGTGTTTCGCATGGATTTGAAGCTAAACCTTCTACATCGCATTGATTTGAAGCTAAATCATGTGCATCGCATGGATTTGAAGTTAACTCGTTTGTTTCGCATGCAGTTGTAGCTAAATAATGTATATCACAAGTATTTGTAGTTAAACCATTTGTTTTGCATGGATTTGAAGCCAAGCCTTCTACTTCGCATTCATTTGAAGCTAAATCATTTGTTTCGCATGGATTTGAAGCCAAGCCTTCTACTTCGCATTCATTTGAAGCTAAATCATTTGTTTCGCATGGATTTGAATCTAAGCCTTGTCCTTCGAATTGATTTGAAGTTAAATCTTGTGTATGGCATGGATTTGAAGCTAAACCTTCTACATCGCATTGATTTGAAACTAAATCATGTGATTCGCTTCTATTTGAAGCCAAATCCTTTGTTTCGCCTGCATTTGAAGCTATATTACTTATATCGCAATTATCTGAAGCTAAATCATCTGTGTCGCATGGATTTGCAGCTATACCTTCTACATAGCATTGATTTGAAGTTAAATCATTTGTTTCGCATGGAATTGAAGCTTCCTCGTTTGTTCCTCCAGCTTTTGAAGCTATATCACTTATATCGCAAGTATTTGAAGCTAAATCATATGTGTCGCATGGATTTGAAGCTGAACCTTCTACATCGCATTGATTTGGAGCTAAATCTTGTGTATAGCATGGATTTGAAGCTAAACCTTCTACATCGCATTGATTTGCAGGCTAAATCATATGTGTCGCATGGATTTGAAGCTGAACCTTCTACATCGCATTGATTTGAATATAAATCTTGTGTATCGCATGGATTTGAAGTTAAACCTTCTACATCACATTGATTTGCAGCTAAATCATGTGTTTCGCATGAATTTGAAGCTAATTCGTTTGTTTCTTCTGCATTTGAAGCTACATCACTAATATCGAGTGTATTTGAAGCTAAATCATTGGTTTCGCACAGATTTGAAGCTAAACCATATACATCGCATTGATTTGAAACTAAATCATGTGTTTCGCTTCGATTTGAAGCCAAATCATGTGTTTCGTCTGCATTTGAAGCTATATTACTTATATCGCAATTATCTGAAGCTAAATCATCTGTGACGCATGGATTTGCAGCTAAACCTTCTACATAGCATTGATTTGAAGCTAAATCATGTGTTTCGCATGGATTTGAAGCTAACTCGTTCGTTGCGCATGCAGTTAAATCTTAATAACGTATATCACAAGTATTTGAAGCTAAACCATTTGATTCGCATGGATTTGAAGCTAAGCCTTCTACGTCGCATTGATTTGCAGCTGAATCATGTGTTTCGCATGGATTTGAAGCTAACTGGTGCGTTTCGCCTGTATTTGAAGCTAGATCACTTATATCGCAAGTATTTGAAGCTAAATCATGTGTTTCGCTTCGATTTGAAGCTAAACCTTCTACATCGCATTGGTTTGAAGCTAAATCGTACGTTTCGCATGGATTTGAAGCTAACTCGTTTGTTTCGCCCGTATTTGAAGCTATATCACTTATATCGCAAGTATTTGAAGCTAAATCATATGTGTCGCATGGATTTGAAGCTAAACCTTCTACATCGCATTGATTTGAAGCTAAATCGTGTGTTTCGCATGGATTTGAAGCTAACTCGTTTGTTTCACATGCAGTTGTAGCTAAATAATGTATATCACAAGCATTTCTAGCTAAACCATTTGTTTCGCATGGATTTGAAGCTAAGCCTTCTACTTCGCATTGATTTGAAGCTAAATCATTTGTTTCGCATGGAATTGAAGCTACCTCGTTTCTTCCTCCTGCTTTTGAAGCTATATCACTTATATCGCAAATATTTGAAGCTAAATCATATGTGTCGCATGGATTTGAAGCTGAACCTACTACATCGCATTGATTTGGAGCTAAATCTTGTGTATCGCATGGATTTGAAGCTAAACCTTCTACATCGCATTGATTTGCAGGCTAAATCATGTGTTTCGCATGGATTTGAAGCTATTTCATTTCTGTCGCAAGTATTTGATTGTAACTCATTTATTTCGCATGGATTAGATTCTAAGCCTTCAACTTCGCATTGATTTGAAGCTAAATCATTTGTTTCGCATGGAATTGAAGCTACCTCGTTTGTTCTTCCTGCTTATGAAGCTGTATCACTTATATCGAAAGTATTTGAAGCTAAATCATATGTGTCGCATGGATTTGAAGCTGAACCTACTACATCGCATTGATTTGAAGCTAAATCGTGTGTTTCGCATGGATTTGAAGCTAACTCGTTTGTTTCGCATGCAGTTGTAGCTAAATAATATATATCACAAGTATTTGTAGCTCAACCCGTTGTTTCTCATGGATTTGAAGCTAAACTTTCTACATCGCATTGATTTGAAGCTAACTCGTTTGTTTCGCATGCAGTTGAAACTAAATCATGTCTTTCTCAAGTATTTGAAGATGTACGATTTGAATCGCATGGATTTGTACCTGAACCTTCTACTTCGCACTGATTTGCAGCTAAATAATGTGTTTCGCATGGATTTGAAGCTAAACCTTCTATATCCCATGGATTTGAAGTTAAATCACGTGTTTTGCATGGATTTGAAGCTAAACCTTCTACATCGCATTGATTTGAAGCTAAATCATGTGTTTCGCATGCAGTTGAAGCTAACCCATGTCTTTCACAAGTATTTTAAAATGAACCATTTGCATCGCATTAATTTGAACCCGAGCCTTCTACTTCGCCCTGATATGCAGCTAAATAATGTGTTTCGCATGGATTTGAAGCTAAACCTTCTACATCGCATTGATTTGAAGCTAAATTATGTGTTTCACAAGTATTTGAAAATGAACCATTTGAATCGCATTGATTTGAACCCGAGCCTTCTAGTTCGCACTGATTTGCAGCTAAATAATGTGTTTCGCATGGATGTGAAGCAAAACCATCTACATCCCATGGATTTGAATATAAATCATGTGTTTGGCATAGATTTGAAGCTAAACCTTCTACATCGCGTTGATTTGCAGTTGAATCATGTGTTTCGCATGGATTTGAAGCTAACTCGTGCGTTTCGCCTGTATTTGAAGCTAGATCACTTATATCGCAAGTATTTGAAGCTAAATCATGTGTTTCGCTTCGATTTGAAGCTAAACCTTCTACATCGCATTGGTTTGAAGCTAAATCGTATGTTTCGCATGGATTTGAAGCTAACTCGTTTGTTTCGCCTGTATTTGAAGCTATATCACTTATATCGCAAGTATTTGAAGCTAAATCGTGTGTTTCGCTTGGATTTGAAGCTAAACCTTCTACATCGCATTGATTTGCAGGCTAAATCATGTGTTTCGCATGGATTTGAAGCTAAACCTTCTACATTCCATGGATTTGAAGTTAAATTACGTGTTTTGCAAGGATTTGAAGCTAACCCTTCCACATCGCATTGATTTGAAGCTAAATCATGTGTTTCGCATGCATCTGAAGCTAAATCATGTCTTTCACAAGTATTTGAAAATGAACCATTTGAATCGCATTGATTTGAACCCGAGCCTTCTACTTCGCACTGATTTGCAGCTCTATAATGTGTTTCGCATGGATTTGAAGCTAAACCTTCTACATCCCATGGATTTGAATCTAAATCATGTGTTTGGCATGGATTTGAAGCTAAACCTTCTGCATCGCATTGATTTGCAGCTGAATCATGTGTTTCGCATGGATTTGTAGCTAACTCGTTCGTTTCGCCTGTATTTGAAGCTAGATCACTTATATCGCAAGTATTTGAAGCTAAATCATGAGTTTCGCTTGTATTTGAAGCTAAACCTTCCACATCGCATTGATTTGAAGCTAAATCGTGTGTTTCGCATGGATTTGAAGCTAACTCGTTTGTTTCGCCTGTATTTGAAGCTATATCACTTATATCACAAGTATTTGAAGCTAAATCATGTGTTTCGCATGGATTTGAAGCTAACTCGTTCGTTGCGCATGCAGTTAAATCTAAATAACGTATATCACAAGTATTTGAAGCTAAACCATTTGATTCGCATGGATTTGAAACTAAGCCTTCTACATCGCGCTGCTTTGAAGCTAAATCATGTTCTTCGCATGCTGCTGAAGCTAAATCATGTTTTTCACAAGTAGTTGAAAATGAACCAATTGAATCGCATTGATTTGAACCCGAGCCTTCTACTTCGCACTGATTTGCAGCTAAATATTGTGTTTCGCATGGATTTGAAGCTAAACCTTCTACATCCCATGGATTTGAATCTAAATCATGTGTTTGGCATGGATTTGAAGCTAAACCTTCTACATCGCATTGATTTGCAGCTGTATCATGTGTTTCGCATGGATTTGTAGCTAACTCGTTAGTTTCGCCTGTATTTGAAGCTAGATCACTTATATCGCAAGTATTTGAAGCTAAACCATGTGTTTCGCTTGGATTTGAAGCTAAACCTTCTACATCGCATTGGTTTGAAGCTAAATCGTATGTTTCGCATGGATTTGAAGCTAACTCGTTTGTTTCACATGCAGTTGTAGCTAAATAATGTATATCACAAGCATTTCTAGCTAAACCATTTGTTTCGCATGGATTTGAAGCTAAGCCTTCTACTTCGCATTAATTTGAAGCTAAATCATTTGTTTCGCATGGAATTGAAGCTACCTCGTTTGTTCCTCCTGCTTTTGAAGCTATATCACTTTTATCGCAAGTATTTGAAGCTAAATCATATGTGTCGCATGGATTTGAAGCTGAACCTTCTACTTCGCATTGATTTGAAGCTAAATCATTTGTTTCGCATGGAATTGAAGCTAAATCATGTCTTTCACAAGTATTTGAAGATGAACCATTTGAATCGCATGGATTTGAACCTGAACCTTCTACATCGCATTGATTTGAAGCTAAATAGTGTGTTTCGCATGGATTTGAAGCTAACTCGTTTGTTTCACATGCAGTTGTAGCTAAATAATGTATATCACAAGCATTTCTAGCTAAACCATTTGTTTCGCATGGATTTGAAGCTAAGCCTTCTACATCGCATTGATTTGAAGATAAATCGTGTGTTTCGCATGGATTTGAAGCTAAATCGTTCGTTTCGCCTGCAGTTGAACCTACATCACGTATATCGCTAGTATTTGACGCTAAGTCATGTGTATCGCGTGGATTTTGAAGCTAACTCGTTTGATTAGTCTTCATTTGAAGCTATATCACTTACACCACAAGTGTTTGAAGCTAAGCCTTGTCCCGAATTGATTTGAAGGTAAATCATGTGTTTCGTATGGATTTGAAGCTAAACCTTCTACATCGCATTGATTGGACGCTAAACCTTCTACATTCTATTGATTTGAAGCTAAACCTTCTACCTCTTATTGTTTTGAAGCTAAACCTTCTACATCGCATTGATTTGCAGCTGAATCATGTGTTTTGCATGGGTTTGATGCTAACTCGTTTGTTTCCCCTGCATTTGAAGCTATATCAGTTATATCAGAAGTATCAGATGCTAAATCATTTGTTTCGCATGGATTTGAAGCTAAACCTTCTACATCGCATTGATATGAAGCTAAATCTTGTGTATCGCATGGATTTGAAGCAAAACCTTCTACATCACATTGATATTTGCAGCTAAATCATGTTTTTCGCAAGGATTTCAAGCTAACTCGTTCGTTTTGCCTGCAGTTGAATGTACATCACTTATATCGCATGTGTTTGAAGCTAAATCATGTGTATCGCGTGGATTTTGAAGCTAAACCTTCTACATCACATTGATTTGCAGCAAAATCATGTGTTTCGCAAGGATTTCAAGCTAACTCGTTCGTTTTGCCTGCAGTTGAATCTACATGACTTATATCGCTAGTATTTGAAGCCAAATCATGTGTATCGCGTGGATTTTGAAGCTAACTCGTTTGATTAGTCTTCATTTGAAGCTATATCACTTATACACCAAGTGTTTGAAGCTAAATCATTTGTTTCGCGTGGATTTGAAGCTAAACCTTCTACATCGCATTGATTTGAAGCTACATCATGTGAATCGCATGGATTTGAAGCTAACTCGTTCGTTTCGCATGCAATTATAGCTAAATGGTGTATATCACAAGTATTTGTAGCTAAACCATTTGTTTTGCATGGATTTGAAGCTAAGCCTCCTACTTCGCATTCATTTGAAGCTAAATCATTTGTTTCGCATGGATTTGAATCTAAGCCTTGTCCTTCGAATTGATTTGAAGCTAAATCTTGTGTATGGCATGGATTTGAAGCTAAACCTTCTACATCGCATTGATTTGAAACTAAATCATGTGTTTCGCTTCTATTTGAAGCCAAATCCTTTGTTTCGCCTGCATTTGAAGCTATATTACTTATATCGCAATTATCTGAAGCTAAATCATCTGTGTCGCATGGATTTGCAGCTATACCTTCTACATAGCATTGATTTGAAGTTAAATCATTTGTTTCGCATGGAATTGAAGCTTCCTCGTTTGTTCCTCCAGCTTTTGAAGCTATATCACTTATATCGCAAGTATTTGAAGCTAAATCATATGTGTCGCATGGATTTGAAGCTGAACCTTCTACATCGCATTGATTTGAAGCTAAATCATTTGTTTCGCACGCATTTGAATCTAAGCCTTGTCCTTCGAATTGATTTGAAGCTAAATCATGTGTTTCGTATGGATTTGAAGCTAAACCTTCTACATCGCATTGATTTGAAGCTAAACCTTGTAAATTCTATTGATTTGTATCTAAACATTCTACCTCTTATTGTTTTGAAGCTAAAACTTCTACATCGCATTGATTAGAAGCTAAATCATGTATATAGCATGGATTTGAAGCTATCTCGTTTATTTCGCATGCAGTTGTAGCTAAATAATGTATATCACAAGTATTTGTAGCTAAACCAATTGTTTTGCATGGATTTGAAGCTAAGCCTTCTACTTCGCATTCATTTGAAGCTACATCATTTGTTTCGCATGGATTTGAATCTAAGCCTTGTCCTTCGAATTGATTTGAAGCTAAATCATGTGTTTCGTATGGATTTGAAGCTAAACCTTCTACATCGCATTGATTTGAAGCTAAAGCTTCTATATTCTATTGATTTGAAGCAGAACCTTCTACCTCTTATTGATTTGAAGCTAAACCTTCTACATCGCATTGATTTGAAGCTAAGCCTTCTACTTCGCATTCTTTTGAAGCTAAATCATTTGTTTCGCATGGATTTGAATCTAAGACTTGTCCTCCGAATTGATTTGAAGCTGAATCTTGTGTATGTCATGCATTTGAAGCTAAACCTTCTACATCGCATTGATTTGAAGCTAAATCATGTGTATCGCATGGATTTGAAGCTAACACGTTCGTTTCGCCTGTATTTGAAGCTATATCACTTATATCGCAAGTATTTGAAGCTAAATCATGTGCATCGCATGGATTTGAAGCTAAACCTTCTACATCGCATTGATTTGAAGCTAAATCATTTGTTTCGCATGGATTTGAATCTAAGCCTTGTCCTTCGAATTGATTTGAAGCTAAATCATGTGTTTCGTATGGATTTGAAGCTAAACCTTCTACATCGCATTGATTTGAAGCTAAACCTTCTACATTATATTGATTTGAAGCTAAACCTTCTACCTCTTATTGTTTTGAAGCTAAAACTTCTACATCGCATTGATTTGAAGCTAAATCATGTTTCTCGCATGGATTTGAAGCTATCTCGTTTGTTTCGCATGCAGTTGTAGCTAAATAATGTATATCACAAGTATTTGTAACTAAACCATTTGTTTTGCATGGATTTGAAGCTAAGCCTTATACTTCGCATTCATTTGAAGCTAAATCATTTGTTTCGCATGGTTTTGAATCTAAGCCTTGTCCTTCGAATTGATTTGAAGCTAAATCATGTGTTTCGTATGGATTTGAAGCTAAACCTTCTACATCGCATTGATTTGCAGCTGAATCATGTCTTTCGCATGGATTTGAAGATGAACCATTTGAATCGCATTGTTTGAACCCGACCCTTCTACTTCGCACTGATTTGCAGCTAAATAATGTGTTTCGCAAGGATTTGAAGATAAACCTTCTACATCGCATTGATTTGCAGCTGAATCATGTGTTTCGCATGGATGTGAAGCTAAATCATATGTGTCGCATGGATTTGAAGCAAACTTTCTACATCGCATTGATTTGAAGATAAATCGTGTGTTTCGCATGGATTTGAAGCTAACTCGTTAGTTTCGCATGCAGTTGTAGCTAAATAATCTATATCACAAGTATTTGTAGCTAAACCATTTGTTTCGCATGGATTTGAAGCTACGCCTTCTACTTCGCATTGACTTGAAGCTAAATCATTTGTTTCGCATGGAATTGAAGCTACCTCGTTTGTTCCTCCTGCTTTTGAAGCTATATCACTTATATCGCAAGTATTTGAAGCTAAATCATATGTGTCGAATGGATTTGAAGCTGAACCTAATACATCGCATTGATTTGAAACTAAATCTTGTGTATCGCATGGATTTGAAGCTAAACCTACTACATCGCATTGATTTGAAGCTAAATCATGTATATAGCATGGATTTGAAGGTATCTCGTTTGTTTCGCATGCAGTTGTATCTAAATAATGTATATCACAAGTATTTGTAGCAAAACCATTTGTTTTGCATGGATTTGAAGCTAAGCCTTCTACTTCGCATTCATTTGAAGCTAAATCATTTGTTTCGCATGGATTTGAATCTAAGTCTTGTCCTTCGAATAGATTTGAAGCTAAATCATGTGTTTCGTATGGATTTGAAGCTAAACCTTCTACATCGCATTGATTTGAAGCTAAACCTTCTATATTCTATTGATTTGAAGCTGAACCTTCTACCTCTAATTGATTTGAAGCTAAACCTTCTACATCGCATTGATTTGCAGCTAAATCATGTGTTTCGCATGCAGTTGAAGCTAAATCATGTCTTTCACAAGTATTTGAAGATGAACCATTTGAATCGCATTGATTTGAACCCAAGCCTTCTACTTCGCACCTATTTGCAGCTAAATGATTTGTTTCGCATGGATTTGAAGCTAAACCTTCTACATCGCATTGATTTGCAGCTGAATCATGTGTTTCGCATGGATTTGGAGCTAACTCGTTCGTTTCGCCTGTATTTGAAGCTAGATCACTTATATCGCAAGTATTTGAAGCTAAATCATGTGTATCGCATGGATTTGAAGCTAAACCTTATACATCGCATTGGTTTGAAGCTAAATTATTTGTTTCGCATGGATTTGAATATAAGCCTTGTCCTTCGAATTGATTTGAAGCTAAATCATGTGTTTCGTATGCATTTGAAGCTAAACCTTCTACATCGCATTGATTTGAAGCTAAACCTTCTACATTCTATTGATTTGAAGCTAAACCTTCTACCTCTTATTGTTTTGAAGCTAAAACTTCTACATCGCATTGATTTGAAGCTAAATCTTGTGTATCGCATGGATTTGAAGCTAAACCTTCTACATCGCATTGATTTGAAGCTAAATCATGTATATAGCATGGATTTGAAGCTATCTCGTTTATTTCGCATACAGTTGTAGCTAAATAATGTATATCACAAGTATTTGTAGCTAAACCATTTGTTTTGCATGGATTTGAAGCTAAGCCTTCTACTTCGCATTCATTTGAAGCTAAATCATTTGTTTCGCATGGATTTGAATCTAAGCCTTGTCCTTCGAATTGATTTGAAGCTAAATCATGTGTTTCGTATGGATTTGAAGCTAAACCTTCTACATCGGATTGATTTGTAGCTAAACCTTCTATATTCTATTGACTTGAAGCAGAACCATCTACCTCTTATTGATTTGAAACTAAACCTTCTACATCGCATTGATTTGAAGCTAAATCTTGTGTATCGCATGGATTTGAAGCTAAACCTTCTACATCGCATTGATTTGAAGCTAAATCATGTGAATCGCATGGATTTCAAGCTAACTCGTTCGTATAGCATGCAGTTGTAGCTAAATGATGTATATCACAAGTATTTGTAGCTAAACCATTTGTTTTGCATGGATTTCAAGCTAAGCCTTCTACGTCGCATTCATTTGAAGCTAAATCATTTGTTTCGCATGGATTTGAATCTAAGCCTTGTCCTTCGAATTTATTTGAAGCTGAATCTTGTGTATGTCATGCATTTGAAGCTAAACCTTCTATATCGCATTGATTTGAAGCTAAATCATGTTTCTCGCATGGAATTGAAGCTGCCTCGTTTCTTCCTACAGCTTTTGAAGCTATATCACTTATATCGCAAGTATTTGAAGCTAAATCGAATGTGTCGCATGGATTTGAAGCTGAACCTACTACATCGCATTGATTTGAAGCTAAATCTTGTGTATCGCATGGATTTGAAGCTAAACCTTCTACATCGCATTGATTTGAAGCTAAATCATGTGTTTCGCATTGATTTGAAGATAACTCGTTCGTTTCGCCTGCAGTTGAATCTACATCACTTATATCGCTAGTATTTGAAGCTAAATCATGTGTATCGCGTGGATTTTGAAGCTAACTCGATTGATTAGTCTTCATTTGAAGCTATATCACTTACACCCCAAGCGTTTGAAGCTACATCATTTGTTTCGCACGGATTTGAAGCTAATCCTTCTTCATCGCATTGATTTGCATTGATTTGACGCTAACTCGTTCGTTGCGCATGCAGTTGTAGCTAAATAATGTATATCACAAGTATTTGTAGCTAAACCATTTGTTTCGCATGGATTTGAAGCTACGCCTTCTACTTCGCATTGATTTGAAGCTAAATCATTTGTTTCGCATAGAATTGAAGCTACCTCGTTTGTTCCTCCTGCTTTTGAAGCTATATCACTTATATCGCATGGATTTGAAGCTGAACCTACAACATCGCATTGATTTGAAGCTAAACCTTCTACATTATATTGATTTGAAGCTAAACCTTCTACCTCTTATTGTTTTGAAGCTAAAACTTCTACATCGCATTGATTTGAAGCTAAATCATGTTTCTCGCATGGATTTGAAGCTATCTCGTTTGTTTCGCATGCAGTTGTAGCTAAATAATGTATATCACAAGTATTTGAAGCTAAATCATTTGAATCGCATGGATTTGAATCTAAGCCTTGTCCTTCGAATTTATTTGAAGCTGAATCTTGTGTATCTTATGCATTTGAAGCTAAACCTTCTACATCGCATTGATTTGAAGCTAAATCATGTTTCTCGCATGGAATTGAAGCTACCTCGTTTGTTCCTACAGCTTTTGAAGCTATATCACTTATATCGCAAGTATTTGAAGCTAAATCGAATGTGTCGCATGGATTTGAAGCTGAACCTACTACATCGCATTGATTTGAAGCTAAATCTTGTGTATCGCATGGATTTGAAGCTAAACCTTCTACATCGCATTGGTTTGAAGCTAAATCATGTGTTTCGCATGGATTTGAAGATAACTCGTTCGTTTCGCCTGCAGTTGAATCTACATCACTTATATCGCTAGTATTTGAAGCTAAATCATGTGTATCGCGTGGATTTTGAAGCTAACTCGATTGATTAGTCTTCATTTGAAGCTATATCACTTACACCCCAAGCGTTTGAAGCTACATCATTTGTTTCGCATGGATTTGAAGCTAATCCTTCTTCATCGCATTGATTTGCATTGATTTGACGCTAACTCGTTCGTTGCGCATGCAGTTGTAGCTAAATAATGTATATCACAAGTATTTGTAGCTAAACCATTTGTTCCGCATGGATTTGAAGCTACGCCTTCTACTTCGCATTGATTTGAATCTAAATCATTTGTTTCGCATAGAATTGAAGCTACCTCGTTTGTTCCTCCTGCTTTTGAAGCTATATCACTTATATCGCATGGATTTGAAGCTGAACCTACTACATCGCATTGATATGAAGCTAAATCTTGTATATCGCATGGATTTGAAGCAAACTATCTACATCGCATTGATTTGAAGCTTAATCATGTGTATCGCATGGATTTGAAGCTAAATCTTCTACATCGCATTGATTTGAAGCTAAATCATTTGTTTCGCATGGATTTGAATCTAAGCCTTGTCCTTCGAATTGATTTGAAGCTAAATCATGTGTTTCGTATGGATTTGAAGCTAAACCTTCTACATCGCATTGATTTGAAGCTAAACCTTCTACATTATATTGATTTGAAGCTAAACCTTCTACCTCTTATTGTTTTGAAGCTAAAACTTCTACATCGCATTGATTTGAAGCTAAATCATGTTTCTCGCATGGATTTGAAGCTATCTCGTTTGTTTCGCATGCAGTTGTAGCTAAATAATGTATAGCACAAGTATTTGTAGCTAAACCATTTGTTTTGCATGGATTTGAAGCTAAGCCCTCTACTTCGCATTTATTTGAAGCTAAATCATTTGTTTCTCATGGATTTGAATCTAAGCCTTGTCCTTCGAATTGATTTGAAGCTAAATCATGCGTTTCGTATGGATTTGAAGCTAAACCTTCTACATCGCATTGATTTGAAGCTAAACCTTCTATATTCTATTGATTTGAAGCTGAACCTTCTACCTCTTATTGATTTGAAGCTAAACCTTCTACATCGCATTGATTTGAAGCTAAATCTTGTGTATGTCAAGGATTTGAAGCTAAACCTTCTACATCGCATTGATTTGAAGCTAAATCATGTGTATCGCATGGATTTGAAGCTAACTCGTTCGATTCGCCTGTATTTGAAGCTATATCACTTATATCGCAAGTATTTGAAGCTAAATCATGTGTATCGCATTGATTTGAAGCTAAATCATTTGTTTCGCATGGATTTGAATCAAAGCCTTGTCCTTCGAATTGATTTGAAGCTAAATCATGTGTTTCGTATGGATTTGAAGCTAAACCTTCTACATCGCATTGACTTGAAGCTAAACCTTCTACATTCTATTGATTTGAAGCTAAACCTTCTTCATCGCATTGATTTGCAGCTAAATAATGTGTTTCGCATGGATTTGAAGCTAACTCGTTCGTTGCGCACGCCGTTAAATCTAAATAACGTATATCACAAGTATTTGAAGCTAAACCATTTGATTCGCATGGATTTGAAGCTAAGATTTCTACTTCGCATTAATTGGAAGTTAAATCACGTGTTTTGCATGGATTTGAAGCTAAACCTTCTACATCGCATTGATTTAAAGCTAAATCATGTGTTTCGCATGCAGTTGAAGCTAAATCATGTCTTTCACAAGTATTTGAAGAACAACCATTTGAATCGCATTGATTTGAACCCGACCCTTCTACTTCGCACTGATTTGCAGCTAAATAATGTGTTCGCATGGATTTGAAGCTAAACCTTCTACATCGCATTGATTTGCAGCTGAATCATGTCTTTCGCATGGATTTGAAGCTAACTCGTTCGTTTCGCCTGTATTTGAAGCTATATCACTTATATCGCAAGTATTCGAAGCTAAATCATGTGTATCGCATGGATTTGTTGCTAAACCTTCTACATCGCATTGATTTGAAGCTAAATCATTTGTTTCGCATGGATTTGAATCAAAGCCTTGTCCTTCGATTTGATTTGAAGCTAAATCATGTGTTTCGTATGGATTTGAAGCTAAACCTTCTACATCGCATTGATTTGAAGCTAAACCTTCTATATTCTATTGATTTGAAGCAGAACCTTCTACCTCTTATTGATTTGAAGCTAAATCTTCTACATCGCATTGATTTGAAGCTAAATCTTGTGTATCGCATGGATTTGAAGCTAAACCTTCTACATCGCATTGATTTGAAGCTAAATCATGTATATAGCATGGATTTGAAGCTATCTCGTTTATTGCGCATGCCGTTGTAGCTAAATAATGTATATCACAAGTATTTGTAGCTAAACCAATTGTTTTGCATGGATTTGAAGCTAAGCCTTCTACTTCGCATTCATTTGAAGCTAAATCATTTGTTTCGCATGGATTTGAAGCTGAACCTAGTACATCGCATTGATTTGAAGCTAAATCTTGTGTATCGCATGGATATGAAGCTAAACCTTCTACATCGCATTGATTTGAAGCTACATCATGTGTTTCGTCTGCATTTGAAGCTATATTACTTATATCGCAATTATCTGAAGCTAAATCATCTGTGACGCATGGATTTGCAGCTAAACCTTCTACATAGCAGTGATTTTAAGCTAAATCATGCGTTTCGCATGGATTTGAAGCAAACTCGTTTGTTCCGCATGCAGTTGTAGCTAAATAATGTATATCACAAGTATTTGTAGCTAATCCGTTTGTTCCGCATGGATGTGAAGCTAAGCCTTCTACTTCGCATTGATTGAAGTTTAATCATTTGTTTCGCATGGAATTGAAGCCACCTCGTTTGTTCCTCCAGCTTTTGAACCTATATCACTTATATCGCAAGTATTTGAAGCTAAATCATATGTGTCGCATGGATTTGAAGCTGAACCTTCTACATCGCATTGATATGAAGCTAAATCTTGTGTATCGCATGGATTTGAAGCTAAACCTTCTACATCACATTGATTTGCAGCTAAATCATGTTTTTCGCAAGGATTTCAAGCTAACTCGTTCGTTTTGCCTGCAGTTGAATGTACATCACATATATCGCATGTGTTTGAAGCTAAATCATGTATATCGCGTGGATTTTGAAGCTAAACCTTCTACATCACATTGATTTGCAGCTAAATCATGTGTTTCGCATGGATTTGAAGCTAACTCGTTCGGTTCGCCTGCAGTTGAATCTACATCACTTATATCGCTAGTATTCGAAGCTAAATCATGTGTATCGCATGGATTTGAAGCTAAGCCTTCTACTTCGCATTGATTTGAAGCTAAATCATTTGTTTCGCATGGAATTGAAGCTAAATCATGTCTTTCACAAGTATTTGAAGATGAACCATTTGAATCGCATGGATTTGAACCTGAACCTTCTACATCGCATTGATTTGAAGCTAAATAGTGTGTTTCGCATGGATTTGAAGCAAACTCGTTTGTTCCGCATGCAGTTGTAGCTAAATAATGTATATCACAAGTATTTGTAGCTAATCCGTTTGTTCCGCATGGATGTGAAGCTAAGCCTTCTACTTCGCATTGATTGAAGTTTAATCATTTGTTTCGCATGGAATTGAAGCCACCTCGTTTGTTCCTCCAGCTTTTGAACCTATATCACTTATATCGCAAGTATTTGAAGCTAAATCATATGTGTCGCATGGATTTGAAGCTGAACCTTCTACATCGCATTGATATGAAGCTATATCTTGTGTATCGCATGGATTTGAAGCTAAACCTTCTACATCACATTGATTTGCAGCTAAATCATGTTTTTCGCAAGGATTTCAAGCTAACTCGTTCGTTTTGCCTGCAGTTGAATGTACATCACTTATATCGCATGTGTTTGAAGCTAAATCATGTATATCGCGTGGATTTTGAAGCTAAACCTTCTACATCACATTGATTTGCAGCTAAATCATGTGTTTCGCATGGATTTGAAGCTAACTCGTTCGGTTCGCCTGCAGTTGAATCTACATCACTTATATCGCTAGTATTCGAAGCTAAATCATGTGTATCGCATGGATTTGAAGCTAAGCCTTCTACTTCGCATTGATTTGAAGCTAAATCATTTGTTTCGCATGGAATTGAAGCTAAATCATGTCTTTCACAAGTATTTGAAGATGAACCATTTGAATCACATGGATTTGAACCTGAACCTTCTACATCGCATTGATTTGAAGCTAAATAGTGTGTTTCGCATGGATTTGAAGCTAACTCGTTTGTTTCACATGCAGTTGTAGCTAAATAATGTATATCACAAGCATTTCTAGCTAAACCATTTGTTTCGCATGGATTTGAAGCTAAGCCTTCTACATCGCATTGATTTGAAGATAAATCGTGTGTTTCGCATGGATTTGAAGCTAAATCGTTCGTTTCGCCTGCAGTTGAACCTACATCACGTATATCGCTAGTATTTGACGCTAAATCATGTGTATCGCGTGGATTTTGAAGCTAACTCGTTTGATTAGTCTTCATTTGAAGCTATATCACTTACACCACAAGTGTTTGAAGCTAAGCATTGTACTTCAAATTGATTTGAAGCTAAATCATGTGTTTCGTGTGGATTTGAAGCTGAACATTCTACATCGCAATGATTTGAAACTAAATCATGTGTCTCGCATGGAATTGAAGCTACCTCGTTTGTTCCTACAGCTTTTGAAGCTATATCACTTATATCGCAAGTATTTGAAGCTAAATCGTATGTGTCGCATGGATTTGAAGCTGAACCTACTACATCGGATTGATTTGAAGCTAAATCTTGTGTATGGCATGGATTTGAAGCGAAACCTTCTACATCGCATTGATTTGAAGCTAAATCATGTGTCTCGCATGGATTTGAAGCTAACTCGTCCGTTTTGCCTCCATTTGAAACTATGTCACTTATATCGCAAGGATTTAAAGCTAAATCATATGTGCCGCATGGATTTGAAGCTGAACCTACTACATCGCATTGATTTGAAGCTAAATCATGTGTATCGCATGGATTTGAAGCTAAACCTTCTACATCGTATTGATTTGAAGCTAAATCATTTGTTTCGCATGGATTTGAATCTAAGCCTTGTCCTTCGAATTGATTTGAAGGTAAATCATGTGTTTCGTATGGATTTGAAGCTAAACCTTCTACATCGCATTGATTGGACGCTAAACCTACTACATTCTATTGATTTGAAGCTAAACCTTCTACCTCTTATTGTTTTGAAGCTAAACCTTCTACATCGCATTGATTTGCAGCTAAATCATGTGTTTTGCATGGGTTTGATGCTAACTCGTTTGTTTCCCCTGCATTTGAAGCTATATCAGTTATATCAGAAGTATCTGATGCTAAATCATTTGTTTCGCATGGATTTGAAGCTAAACCTTCTACATCGCATTGATATGAAGCTAAATCTTGTGTATCGCATGGATTTGAAGCTAAACCTTCTACATCACATTGATTTGCAGCTAAATCATGTTTTTCGCAAGGATTTCAAGCTAACTCGTTCGTTTTGCCTGCAGTTGAATGTACATCACTTATATCGCATGTGTTTGAAGCTAAATCATGTGTATCGCGTGGATTTTGAAGCTAAACCTTCTACATCACATTGATTTGCAGCTAAATCATGTGTTTCGCAAGGATTTCAAGCTAACTCGTTCGTTTTGCCTGCAGTTGAATCTACATGACTTATATCGCTAGTATTTGAAGCCAAATCATGTGTATCGCGTGGATTTTGAAGCTAACTCGTTTGATTAGTCTTCATTTGAAGCTATATCACTTATACCCCCAAGTGTTTGAAGCTAAATCATTTGTTTCGCGTGGATTTGAAGCTAAACCTTCTACATCGCATTGATTTGAAGCTACATCATGTGAATCGCATGGATTTGAAGCTAACTCGTTCGTTTCGCATGCAATTATAGCTAAATGGTGTATATCACAAGTATTTGTAGCTAAACCATTTGTTTTGCATGGATTTGAAGCTAAGCCTTCTACATCGCATTGATTTGCAGGCTAAATCATGTGTTTCGCATGGATTTGAAGCTAAACCTTCTACATTCCATGGATTTGAAGTTAAATTACGTGTTTTGCAAGGATTTGAAGCTAACCCCTTCTACATCGCATTGATTTGAAGCTAAATCATGTGTTTCGCATGCATCTGAAGCTAAATCATGTCTTTCACAAGTATTTGAAAATGAACCATTTGAATCGCATTGATTTGAACCCGAGCCTTCTACTTCGCACTGATTTGCAGCTCTATAATGTGTTTCGCATGGATTTGAAGCTAAACCTTCTACATCCCATGGATTTGAATCTAAATCATGTGTTTGGCATGGATTTGAAGCTAAACCTTCTGCATCGCATTGATTTGCAGCTGAATCATGTGTTTCGCATGGATTTGTAGCTAACTCGTTCGTTTTGCCTGTATTTGAAGCTAGATCACTTATATCGCAAGTATTTGAAGCTAAATCATGAGTTTCGCTTGTATTTGAAGCTAAACCTTCCACATCGCATTGATTTGAAGCTAAATCGTGTGTTTCGCATGGATTTGAAGCTAACTCGTTTGTTTCGCCTGTATTTGAAGCTATATCACTTATATCGCAAGTATTTGAAGCTAAATCATGTGTTTCGCATGGATTTGAAGCTGACTCGTTCGTTGCGCATGCAGTTAAATCTAAATAACGTATATCACAAGTATTTGAAGCTAAACCATTTGATTCGCATGGATTTGAAACTAAGCCTTCTACTTCGCGCTGCTTTGAAGCTAAATCATGTTTTTCGCATGCTGCTGAAGCTAAATCATGTTTTTCACAAGTAGTTGAAAATGAACCAATTGAATCGCATTGATTTGAACCCGAGCCTTCTACTTCGCACTGATTTGCAGCTAAATATTGTGTTTCGCATGGATTTGAAGCTAAACCTTCTACATCCCATGGATTTGAATCTAAATCATGTGTTTGGCATGGATTTGAAGCTAAACCTTCTACATCGCATTGATTTGCAGCTGTATCATGTGTTTCGCATGGATTTGTAGCTAACTCGTTAGTTTCGCCTGTATTTGAAGCTAGATCACTTATATCGCAAGTATTTGAAGCTAAACCATGTGTTTCGCTTGGATTTGAAGCTAAACCTTCTACATCGCATTGGTTTGAAGCTAAATCGTATGTTTCGCATGGATTTGAAGCTAACTCGTTTGTTTCACATGCAGTTGTAGCTAAATAATGTATATCACAAGCATTTCGTAGCTAAACCATTTGTTTCGCATGGATTTGAAGCTAAGCCTTCTACTTCGCATTAATTTGAAGCTAAATCATTTGTTTCGCATGGAATTGAAGCTACCTCGTTTGTTCCTCCTGCTTTTGAAGCTATATCACTTTTATCGCAAGTATTTGAAGCTAAATCATATGTGTCGCATGGATTTGAAGCTGAACCTTCTACTTCGCATTGATTTGAAGCTAAATCATTTGTTTCGCATGGAATTGAAGCTAAATCATGTCTTTCACAAGTATTTGAAGATGAACCATTTGAATCGCATGGATTTGAACCTGAACCTTCTACATCGCATTGATTTGAAGCTAAATAGTGTGTTTCGCATGGATTTGAAGCTAACTCGTTTGTTTCACATGCAGTTGTAGCTAAATAATGTATATCACAAGCATTTCTAGCTAAACCATTTGTTTCGCATGGATTTGAAGCTAAGCCTTCTACATCGCATTGATTTGAAGATAAATCGTGTGTTTCGCATGGATTTGAAGCTAAATCGTTCGTTTCGCCTGCAGTTGAACCTACATCACGTATATCGCTAGTATTTGACGCTAAATCATGTGTATCGCGTGGATTTTGAAGCTAACTCGTTTGATTAGTCTTCATTTGAAGCTATATCACTTACACCACAAGTGTTTGAAGCTAAGCCTTGTCCTTCGAATTGATTTGAAGGTAAATCATGTGTTTCGTATGGATTTGAAGCTAAACCTTCTACATCGCATTGATTGGACGCTAAACCTTCTACATTCTATTGATTTGAAGCTAAACCTTCTACCTCTTATTGTTTTGAAGCTAAACCTTCTACATCGCATTGATTTGCAGCTGAATCATGTGTTTTGCATGGGTTTGATGCTAACTCGTTTGTTTCCCCTGCATTTGAAGCTATATCAGTTATATCAGAAGTATCAGATGCTAAATCATTTGTTTCGCATGGATTTGAAGCTAAACCTTCTACATCGCATTGATATGAAGCTAAATCTTGTGTATCGCATGGATTTGAAGCTAAACCTTCTACATCACATTGATTTGCAGCTAAATCATGTTTTTCGCAAGGATTTCAAGCTAACTCGTTCGTTTTGCCTGCAGTTGAATCTACATGTCTTATATCGCTAGTATTTGAAGCCAAATCATGTGTATCGCGTGGATTTTGAAGCTAACTCGTTTGATTAGTCTTCATTTGAAGCTATATCACTTATACCCCAAGTGTTTGAAGCTAAATCATTTGTTTCGCGTGGATTTGAAGCTAAACCTTCTACATCGCATTGATTTGAAGCTACATCATGTGAATCGCATGGATTTGAAGCTAACTCGTTCGTTTCGCCTGTATTTGAAGCTATATCACTTATATCGCAAGTATTTGAAGCTAAATCATGTGCATCGCATGGATTTGAAGCTAAACCTTCTACATCGCATTGATTTGAAGCTAAATCATTTGTTTCGCATGGATTTGAATCTAAGCCTTGTCCTTCGAATTGATTTGAAGCTAAATCATGTGTTTCGTATGGATTTGAAGCTAAACCTTCTACATCGCATTGATTGAAGCTAAACCTTCTACATTATATTGATTTGAAGCTAAACCTTCTACCTCTTATTGTTTTGAAGCTAAAACTTCTACATCGCATTGATTTGAAGCTAAATCATGTTTCTCGCATGGATTTGAAGCTATCTCGTTTGTTTCGCATGCAGTTGTAGCTAAATAATGTATATCACAAGTATTTGTAACTAAACCATTTGTTTTGCATGGATTTGAAGCTAAGCCTTATACTTCGCATTCATTTGAAGCTAAATCATTTGTTTCGCATGGTTTTGAATCTAAGCCTTGTCCTTCGAATTGATTTGAAGCTAAATCATGTGTTTCGTATGGATTTGAAGCTAAACCTTCTACATCGCATTGATTTGCAGCTGAATCATGTCTTTCGCATGGATTTGAAGATGAACCATTTGAATCGCATTGATTTGAACCCGACCCTTCTACTTCGCACTGATTTGCAGCTAAATAATGTGTTTCGCAAGGATTTGAAGATAAACCTTCTACATCGCATTGATTTGCAGCTGAATCATGTGTTTCGCATGGATGTGAAGCTAAATCATATGTGTCGCATGGATTTGAAGCAAACTTTCTACATCGCATTGATTTGAAGATAAATCGTGTGTTTCGCATGGATTTGAAGCTAACTCGTTAGTTTCGCATGCAGTTGTAGCTAAATAATCTATATCACAAGTATTTGTAGCTAAACCATTTGTTTCGCATGGATTTGAAGCTACGCCTTCTACTTCGCATTGACTTGAAGCTAAATCATTTGTTTCGCATGGAATTGAAGCTACCTCGTTTGTTCCTCCTGCTTTGAAGCTATATCACTTATATCGCAAGTATTTGAAGCTAAATCATATGTGTCGAATGGATTTGAAGCTGAACCTAATACATCGCATTGATTTGAAACTAAATCTTGTGTATCGCATGGATTTGAAGCTAAACCTACTACATCGCATTGATTTGAAGCTAAATCATGTATATAGCATGGATTTGAAGGTATCTCGTTTGTTTCGCATGCAGTTGTATCTAAATAATGTATATCACAAGTATTTGTAGCAAAACCATTTGTTTTGCATGGATTTGAAGCTAAGCCTTCTACTTCGCATTCATTTGAAGCTAAATCATTTGTTTCGCATGGATTTGAATCTAAGTCTTGTCCTTCGAATAGATTTGAAGCTAAATCATGTGTTTCGTATGGATTTGAAGCTAAACCTTCTACATCGCATTGATTTGAAGCTAAACCTTCTATATTTCTATTGATTTGAAGCTGAACCTTCTACCTCTAATTGATTTGAAGCTAAACCTTCTACATCGCATTGATTTGCAGCTAAATCATGTGTTTCGCATGCAGTTGAAGCTAAATCATGTCTTTCACAAGTATTTGAAGATGAACCATTTGAATCGCATTGATTTGAACCCAAGCCTTCTACTTCGCACCTATTTGCAGCTAAATAATTTGTTTCGCATGGATTTGAAGCTAAACCTTCTACATCGCATTGATTTGCAGCTGAATCATGTGTTTCGCATGGATTTGGAGCTAACTCGTTCGTTTCGCCTGTATTTGAAGCTAGATCACTTATATCGCAAGTATTTGAAGCTAAATCATGTGTATCGCATGGATTTGAAGCTAAACCTTATACATCGCATTGGTTTGAAGCTAAATTATTTGTTTCGCATGGATTTGAATATAAGCCTTGTCCTTCGAATTGATTTGAAGCTAAATCATGTGTTTCGTATGCATTTGAAGCTAAACCTTCTACATCGCATTGATTTGAAGCTAAACCTTCTACATTCTATTGATTTGAAGCTAAACCTTCTACCTCTTATTGTTTTGAAGCTAAAACTTCTACATCGCATTGATTTGAAGCTAAATCTTGTGTATCGCATGGATTTGAAGCTAAACCTTCTACATCGCATTGATTTGAAGCTAAATCATGTATATAGCATGGATTTGAAGCTATCTCGTTTATTTCGCATGCAGTTGTAGCTAAATAATGTATATCACAAGTATTTGTAGCTAAACCATTTGTTTTGCATGGATTTGAAGCTAAGCCTTCTACTTCGCATTCATTTGAAGCTAAATCATTTGTTTCGCATGGATTTGAATCTAAGCCTTGTCCTTCGAATTGATTTGAAGCTAAATCATGTGTTTCGTATGGATTTGAAGCTAAACCTTCTACATCGGATTGATTTGTAGCTAAACCTTCTATATTCTATTGACTTGAAGCAGAACCATCTACCTCTTATTGATTTGAAACTAAACCTTCTACATCGCATTGATTTGAAGCTAAATCTTGTGTATCGCATGGATTTGAAGCTAAACCTTCTACATCGCATTGATTTGAAGCTAAATCATGTGTTTCGCATTGATTTGAAGATAACTCGTTCGTTTCGCCTGCAGTTGAATCTACATCACTTATATCGCTAGTATTTGAAGCTAAATCATGTGTATCGCGTGGATTTTGAAGCTAACTCGATTGATTAGTCTTCATTTGAAGCTATATCACTTACACCCCAAGCGTTTGAAGCTACATCATTTGTTTCGCACGGATTTGAAGCTAATCCTTCTTCATCGCATTGATTTGCATTGATTTGACGCTAACTCGTTCGTTGCGCATGCAGTTGTAGCTAAATAATGTATATCACAAGTATTTGTAGCTAAACCATTTGTTTCGCATGGATTTGAAGCTACGCCTTCTACTTCGCATTGATTTGAAGCTAAATCATTTGTTTCGCATAGAATTGAAGCTACCTCGTTTGTTCCTCCTGCTTTTGAAGCTATATCACTTATATCGCATGGGTTTGAAGCTGAACCTACAACATCGCATTGATTTGAAGCTAAACCTTCTACATTATATTGATTTGAAGCTAAACCTTCTACCTCTTATTGTTTTGAAGCTAAAACTTCTACATCGCATTGATTTGAAGCTAAATCATGTTTCTCGCATGGATTTGAAGCTATCTCGTTTGTTTCGCATGCAGTTGTAGCTAAATAATGTATATCACAAGTATTTGAAGCTAAATCATTTGAATCGCATGGATTTGAATCTAAGCCTTGTCCTTCGAATTTATTTGAAGCTGAATCTTGTGTATCTTATGCATTTGAAGCTAAACCTTCTATATCGCATTGATTTGAAGCTAAATCATGTTTCTCGCATGGAATTGAAGCTACCTCGTTTGTTCCTACAGCTTTTGAAGCTATATCACTTATATCGCAAGTATTTGAAGCTAAATCGAATGTGTCGCATGGATTTGAAGCTGAACCTACTACATCGCATTGATTTGAAGCTAAATCTTGTGTATCGCATGGATTTGAAGCTAAACCTTCTACATCGCATTGGTTTGAAGCTAAATCATGTGTTTCGCATGGATTTGAAGATAACTCGTTCGTTTCGCCTGCAGTTGAATCTACATCACTTATATCGCTAGTATTTGAAGCTAAATCATGTGTATCGCGTGGATTTTGAAGCTAACTCGATTGATTAGTCTTCATTTGAAGCTATATCACTTACACCCCAAGCGTTTGAAGCTACATCATTTGTTTCGCATGGATTTGAAGCTAATCCTTCTTCATCGCATTGATTTGCATTGATTTGACGCTAACTCGTTCGTTGCGCATGCAGTTGTAGCTAAATAATGTATATCACAAGTATTTGTAGCTAAACCATTTGTTCCGCATGGATTTGAAGCTACGCCTTCTACTTCGCATTGATTTGAATCTAAATCATTTGTTTCGCATAGAATTGAAGCTACCTCGTTTGTTCCTCCTGCTTTTGAAGCTATATCACTTATATCGCATGGATTTGAAGCTGAACCTACTACATCGCATTGATTTGAAGCTAAATCTTGTATATCGCATGGATTTGAAGCAAACTATCTACATCGCATTGATTTGAAGCTTAATCATGTGTATCGCATGGATTTGAAGCTAAATCTTCTACATCGCATTGATTTGAAGCTAAATCATTTGTTTCGCATGGATTTGAATCTAAGCCTTGTCCTTCGAATTGATTTGAAGCTAAATCATGCGTTTCGTATGGATTTGAAGCTAAACCTTCTACATCGCATTGATTTGAAGCTAAACCTTCTATATTCTATTGATTTGAAGCTGAACCTTCTACCTCTTATTGATTTGAAGCTAAACCTTCTACATCGCATTGATTTGAAGCTAAATCTTGTGTATGTCAAGGATTTGAAGCTAAACCTTCTACATCGCATTGATTTGAAGCTAAATCATGTGTATCGCATGGATTTGAAGCTAACTCGTTCGTTTCGCCTGTATTTGAAGCTATATCACTTATATCGCAAGTATTTGAAGCTAAATCATGTGTATCGCATTGATTTGAAGCTAAATCATTTGTTTCGCATGGATTTGAATCAAAGCCTTGTCCTTCGAATTGATTGAAGCTAAATCATGTGTTTCGTATGGATTTGAAGCTAAACCTTCTACATCGCATTGACTTGAAGCTAAACCTTCTACATTCTATTGATTTGAAGCTAAACCTTCTTCATCGCATTGATTTGCAGCTAAATAATGTGTTTCGCATGGATTTGAAGCTAACTCGTTCGTTGCGCACGCCGTTAAATCTAAATAACGTATATCACAAGTATTTGAATCTAAACCATTTGATTCGCATGGATTTGAAGCTAAGATTTCTACTTCGCATTAATTGGAAGTTAAATCACGTGTTTTGCATGGATTTGAAGCTAAACCTTCTACATCGCATTGATTTAAAGCTAAATCATGTGTTTCGCATGCAGTTGAAGCTAAATCATGTCTTTCACAAGTATTTGAAGAACAACCATTTGAATCGCATTGATTTGAACCCGACCCTTCTACTTCGCACTGATTTGCAGCTAAATAATGTGTTCGCATGGATTTGAAGCTAAACCTTCTACATCGCATTGATTTGCAGCTGAATCATGTCTTTCGCATGGATTTGAAGCTAACTCGTTCGTTTCGCCTGTATTTGAAGCTATATCACTTATATCGCAAGTATTCGAAGCTAAATCATGTGTATCGCATGGATTTGTTGCTAAACCTTCTACATCGCATTGATTTGAAGCTAAATCATTTGTTTCGCATGGATTTGAATCAAAGCCTTGTCCTTCGATTTGATTTGAAGCTAAATCATGTGTTTCGTATGGATTTGAAGCTAAACCTTCTACATCGCATTGATTTGAAGCTAAACCTTCTATATTCTATTGATTTGAAGCAGAACCTTCTACCTCTTATTGATTTGAAGCTAAATCTTCTACATCGCATTGATTTGAAGCTAAATCTTGTGTATCGCATGGATTTGAAGCTAAACCTTCTACATCGCATTGATTTGAAGCTAAATCATGTATATAGCATGGATTTGAAGCTATCTCGTTTATTGCGCATGCCGTTGTAGCTAAATAATGTATATCACAAGTATTTGTAGCTAAACCAATTGTTTTGCATGGATTTGAAGCTAAGCCTTCTACTTCGCATTCATTTGAAGCTAAATCATTTGTTTCGCATGGATTTGAAGCTGAACCTAGTACATCGCATTGATTTGAAGCTAAATCTTGTGTATCGCATGGATATGAAGCTAAACCTTCTACATCGCATTGATTTGAAGCTACATCATGTGTTTCGTCTGCATTTGAAGCTATATTACTTATATCGCAATTATCTGAAGCTAAATCATCTGTGACGCATGGATTTGCAGCTAAACCTTCTACATAGCAGTGATTTTAAGCTAAATCATGCGTTTCGCATGGATTTGAAGCAAACTCGTTTGTTCCGCATGCAGTTGTAGCTAAATAATGTATATCACAAGTATTTGTAGCTAATCCGTTTGTTCCGCATGGATGTGAAGCTAAGCCTTCTACTTCGCATTGATTGAAGTTTAATCATTTGTTTCGCATGGAATTGAAGCCACCTCGTTTGTTCCTCCAGCTTTTGAACCTATATCACTTATATCGCAAGTATTTGAAGCTAAATCATATGTGTCGCATGGATTTGAAGCTGAACCTTCTACATCGCATTGATATGAAGCTAAATCTTGTGTATCGCATGGATTTGAAGCTAAACCTTCTACATCACATTGATTTGCAGCTAAATCATGTTTTTCGCAAGGATTTCAAGCTAACTCGTTCGTTTTGCCTGCAGTTGAATGTACATCACATATATCGCATGTGTTTGAAGCTAAATCAT